>NC_048417.1:7113930-7122546 GCF_013103735.1 Etheostoma cragini
GAGGTGCGCTCATAAAAGTTAAAACATTTAAAGACCAACAACCCCGCCAACGTTCCCTGATGGGTATTTTGATCAAATATGTAGATTTTCAGCAGAGGTAATTACGTAGGCCTATAGGCTATTTGTCAGCTTAATGAGACATTTGTTGCCAATACGTACATCAATTTGAATTATGTTTTTATATTTTTTATTGGCTCTCACGATTGTTTATCGCTGCCAACGTTGCAACTGAAATAATAGGCTAAAGCAACGGCAGTTTATGGAAAGCATAAGTGTAATTATGGTCATATCTTGGTCCTGACTGATGGGGAAGTGATACCGATAGTCATGTAAAGATAAGTTGTGATTTACGCATTTACCGCATCGGCTATTTGTTTCGCCAACTTTCCTCCCTGATTTAGGAAGCAGGGCCTGTATTTGCTTTTGCCTGTAAAACCGTGTCTGTGTTCTAAATATTCATGTAGAATTATCAATCAACAAATATTTATATATAGCACTTTACAATAACCAAGTATCCAGAGTGCTTCACATCAGACACCAAAAATAAAACACACATACAACACATCATACAATAAAAACAATGAAAATGTAAAAAACAGTCAAATCAAAAAAGGGAATATAGAAATAAGAGCAATTGTCACACCACTACCACGTTAAAAGCCATTCTAAAAAGCCATTTTTATTATTAAAAATATTAAAAGCCATTCTAAAACAGAGTTTAGACCTAAAAAGAGCTACATCTGTAATCGTCCGAATATCGGGGTAACTTGTTCCAGAGTCTTAGGGCAACAACCGCAAAAGCCTGATCACCCCACCGTTTATACCTGGACCGTAGGACTTCTTAAACCAGTTGATTTGAAGACCCCAAGAGCTGGTTGTGCTCACGCAGGGTTAAAATCTTGGATAAATGCTCCGGGGCCAGGCGGTTTGAAGGCCTTGAAAACAAATAATCTATTCTAAAACGCACAGGAAGCCAAAGTGGGGTGTAGAGAACGGGAGTGATGTGTGCACGTCTAGCTGTAATGGTTAAAAAGGGAGAAGCAGAATTTTGTTCAAGTTGAAGTCATGTGATGAAGGTTTGATTCAAACCAACATAAAGAGCAGTACAGTAATCCATCCTAGAAATAATAAACGCACGAATCGCCTTTTCTAGATCACGCATGTTTAAGAAAAGGCTTAACTTTAGCCAGGAGATGAAGCGGGAAAAAGCTTATTTTAACAACATTGCTGATTTGCTTGTCAAATTTCATGTTGCAATCAAAAATAACCTCCAGATTTTGACAGCTGGCTTAAGGTATGGAGCCAGAGCTCCCAAACTCGAAGCTGGGCCGTTTGGCCTGAAGTACTGAAGATGATACTCAATTTTAGCTTCATTTAAATTAAGAATTTTTGTGAAAGCCACAACTAAATATCATTAATACAGCTAAGCAGGGAGTCTAGTGCGACACTGTCATTCGCTTTCATAGGCAAATACATTTACAAATCGTCTGCATAACAATGAAAAGACAGGTTGTGCTTTCCTATAATAGCCCCCAATGGCAAAATATACAAGGAAAACAGGATAGGGCCAATAATTGAATCCTGGGGTACCCCACAAGAGAGAAGAGCAGCTGACAAGAAGAAGTCACCATTATGACAAAGAAGCTCCTATTTGCCAAATAGGAGCTAAACCATTGAAGTGCCGAGCCTCGCATCAAGGCGAGAGAGGAGGACCGCATGGTCCACTATATCAAACCCTGCTGTGAGGTCCAACAGCACTTAAACAGCGGGATTCCCGGCCTCTACAGACAATATCAATATCAAGGCAATAGCATTGTGTACTCAGCAGTGCAAACTCAGTTCTGTGATGTGATGCAAAACCAGATTGTAATTTTTTTTAACACTAAGTTCTGTTGCAAAAAAGCTTGTAAGCGTATAATTATAGTTTTTATTTATAGTTTGCTCTTAAAATATGCGGCTGTTATATGTTGGCTGTTTGAGATTGGTCATGCTGTGCAAACGCCGCCTCTTTTATGTGAATGCGCCCGTCGCAGGATTGCAAAACCCTGGGTTGATTGAACTAGTTTTTAACCACTGTGTTACCACTTATGCGGGATCGCGGTTGTTAGGCGAAGCCGGATAACTGAAATAAATTCAGGGCAGGTTGATCGTAATTTGTAGTACGGGCCTCAGATAAATCAACATTTTAAAAAGCACTTTGAAATAAAGCTGAAAACTCACGTCTCCACTCTTCTTCAGTCCAACTCAGCCAGTCCGCTGCTCACGAGAGGCAGATGGACCAACTCTTGTTTCTCATTGTACAAAAGCACTGTGAGTTCTGGGTCCCGGGCCTGAATAAACAAAAAGGACACATGGAGGCAGTAAGACGCTGGAAAGTCATGTCTCGGACTCTGACAAGGTCTGAAAGATCAAAGATGAGACAAACTGGGTGTTTGAAATAGAGATCCAAGTATGCCGGCGCTTCGACTTCTTTCAATTAACTAGGTTTTACATCAGACACCTTCTTAACTGTTGTGGTGTTGAGTCTTATTTTGTTGTCAAAATGTTAAAATCAAGCACTTTTTCAAGAGAGACCTGAGAACAAATTGTCAGACAGCCACCATATAAAAACCCAGATAATTCCAGACAACCACAATCAAGCAACAACTAGAGATTGATCGGCGTGTTTCAGTCACAGTACGTAGAGTGAAAATTAACGCCAGAACTGGAAACGCCCCCCAACCCCCCTGCATGTTCCCGGGCAGCAACAACAGCAACAGAGAGAGAGAGAGTCTGTTGTATAGGACAAGGACAGGGTGCCGCCATTGCCCCCATTTGGACTTTCCACGATTAAATTTGCGTGATTGAGCGTTTTTTTAAATAAGTCATTTCAGAGAACGCTCCGTTTTTATTTTTATTGGTTATACGTCGGTCTCAAGATTTACCAGTAAACGCAACATTTTGTCATTATGTTAGCAGCAGTGAGCAGTGCTAGTTGGTCCTAGTTAGTGTCTGTTAGCTCACAGGGCGCGAGTAATATTTTTCCTCTAGGTCTCACCGGTGCACCTATCGTCCTTGCATCCGCTGCAATGTTGTTTATATGGATATGGTTTAATTTTACGTTACATGACCCATTTCTTCTGTAAAGCCGTGCATGTGTTGGATCTCTCCTTTACTCTCTTTTCTCTTACTCTCCGCGCAGCCCCGCCACACAGCGCCGGCCACACTTCTGACATTTGTTTACAGTTTTAGTTGTTATTAACACAGCTGTATATTGTTAAGCATGAGAGGCAACCCTGTGGTTGTACCAGTGTTTTCGCTGGTAACTTTGCAATTGCAGCCGCCACGGCAAAAAAAACACAGAAGAAGTTGTTGAATGCAACTAACTTCAGTTCGTAGAGTAATAGCGTGTGAGACGGAGCTGCTGGACTTGGACGAGAGATGTGACTCATGGCCAGAATCTCATAGGCCTCGTTCACAAAAATGCAGCGCAGTGACAATACAGAGATTTCTTACACACAACATGTGTAACTACACTGACCCGCCAATCGACCCGTGCTGGACCCATTCATAACGAGGCAGCCGTCTCTCTGTGAGTAACATACGTCCATCACGCTACCTTCTCTCCCTATCTCTTTTAATCAGTTATTGTTAAAAACAAGTAAAGGAGCTTTCTCAGAGAGAAAAAAAAAAAAAAAAAAACCTAGGCTATTTATTTCAGATGGCTAATTTCATTTACATGTGTTTACATAAGAAGAATGTAGCATAATATGGATGTGAACGCAGTTAAAAATAGCCTATGTGACAATAAAATTTTGTTTTGGTTAAAAACAACAAATAATTGTGATAATTAATCGTGATCACCACATTGATCAAAATAATCGTGATTATCCTTTTGGCCCTAATCGTGAAGCTCCAAATCATGATTTGTGTTTCTTACCACAACAGAGGCTGTAATGCAGCCGTGTAACATGTCGATCATGTCCATTGCCGCTTTCACGCTCCACCCGGGGCTGTAGGGCAGCACTTGTTCATGCTTGTTCACAATCGGAGCCTTGAACCCAGCAACTTTGACCTTGAGGGCATGCGATGGAAATCTTAGCAGTTCAGCTGGCATCTGACGCAGCCTGAAAGGAAGTGACAGAACATCAGATTCTTTCATTCTCAAGCTCCCAAGTGTATTAATGGGAAAACAAATACCTCTAATAAGTTCTCCCATTATCACTTTTAATTTAGTCATTTGCAGGTTTGCATACTGACCTGTGGACCTTTAGTCATGTTAAGTGTATATAAAATAATTAAATATGGATATTTAAATAAAACTACTCCTGCGGTGTGTGAAGTTCATACTTGCTGGTGGGCAGAGTGTCATCAGAACCAAAGTCGACATGCTGGACCAGCAGCAGGAGAGGCTCAACGCTGGTGAATTTGATCAGCTTGGCCCGATAGTACTTCCCATCACTGTACTCTGCCAAACAGGGACTGCCTGGAAACCACAAGCATAAAATCAGGTCTATCCAAGGGAACTCTGCACACAAATGTCTGACTCCACTGAATTTCTGCTGTGGTCTATCAAAAGCAAAAAGACAAAACCTCAGGGTCTCTCTTTACAACAGAAAAAATTAAATATGGGACTATGGGGGAGAGAAAAAAAAATTAAAAATCTGCTTGCTGATTTGATTTTTTGGCTTTACGTGCACATTAGGGCGTCACCAGTGTTACAGTTGTACACAGACAAATGGATTTAAAAAAAAAAAAAAAAAAAGCCCCATCCATGCCAGGAAACATATGCAGTAAACACAGTAAGATGTTACCATGACAAAAGTTGGTGAGTCGTTGCAGACTGTAGCGCTTTGCATTGATTCGGTCTAGAGCCTCCTCCAGAGTCTCTCCATCTACCTCCAAGTCAGCTTCCCCCTCCAAAGGCCACAGGAACAGCTGCAGGACAGACAGTTTAAACTTCAGTTTAGCTTCATTCATAAAGAGTTAATAACTAACTACAGTCAACAATAATAAATAATAAAAATACCTTGCAGTTGTAGGGCAATTTGTTGTCAGTTGACCAAAGTGATCTGATTTTAACATAACTATTAAATTCTAGTGTCCAAAATGACTAACATTGTAACTACATTTACAATGTTAAACAATCTGGCACAATGTATTAAGATCTATCAATCATGTTTAAGTGACTTTTACAATGCACATCCATTCTTTACTCAACTGACTCAGTTTTATCACCTAAAATTCTTTTAACAGTAGCCTCCTGTTACCAGTACACACTTGGTTTGTTCATTGTTACTACTGTAAGCACACAACATTTTAAATAGATTATGTTTTCTCTGTTAGTAGTTACCTCGTTGGGGGTCCATACGTGCTTGACCCTGACTTGGAACTGCTCTCCCTCCAGTGGCAGATTTGGCTGGATAAAGGGCCCCAACATCTGCTCCTCTGGGTCCTCTAGACCCTGGAGACATAGCATCTGCATTAAAATTACTCACCCTGCAGCTTTGTGCATTTCTGGTAAAGACAAGGATCAAAACATGAAACTAGTATGAACTGTAGCGAGAGAAGTAAACTGAGGTCTTATGTCAGTCATGAGACTTTTATAGTTCACTTCACTGGTTTATTCATGCTGCTTAAATCTTCTTTTAGCTGAACTGACGCCCCAAAGGGCGACTAGAGGCAACTGTTATTAGACTTAATCGATCAAAACTGCACATAGCTTGCTAAATATTACCTACCAGTATGACGTTTTATAAATTATAATAATTCACAATCACTGCTGGTTAGAACACAGCTGATAGAACAAAAGTGATTTTTGGCCATTTAGGAGCAGGAAGACTCCAAAACAAAAAAGCCCAGTAACCTCCAAGTGGTTACTGCCAACTTGTTGAAAACTCTTGCCTTCTTAGACATGCAGCAGACACAGAGCAACATGAACATCTGATTACAGTATTTGAGTTAGTGTCCACCTAATGAACAGATCACTTCTGCTTTTAGCTTGCGAGATAAATGTGTCTTATGTTGCTAGATGTTCCACTTCCTTAACCCTTAAATTGCTTTGCCCAACTAAATCATTTAATTTGGGTAAACAAGTATATGGGATGCGAGTCATAACCACTTAGGTGAAGATATAGATGTTGCTCATCAGATTTATATGATAGCTGTAGATATGGTTAAAGTAAGACAAATTGAGTTGTTTCTGTTTCTTTTGCTAATCTTTATATTCTCACTACAATACCTCAGTGTTGATGTCCCAATCATCCAGGAGGAGGGCAGGAGACGTCTCTGCATGTTCCTGCAGAGAAATACATCCTGTATATTCTTGAGTGAATTAGGGGCAAGCACCACTTTATCTCGGGAAACAGAAAGCAACAGAAACAAACAAACCTGTGCCACAACAGTCCGGTCAATGGAAGCATGTTCGTGGTGGCACAGGATCCTGCTGAGGCTCAGCCTGTCCAGGAAGAGCTCAACTTTGAGGGGTCCCCTTGGGTCAGTCGGCAGCTCCTAACACACACACACACACACACACACACACACACACACACACACAGTCACCAATTACTCTATTATTAGTTGATAACCAAAACCACCTTGAGCTACTGAGCGCAATTCTACCATGACTTGCATGTCCACAGAGCGGTTCAACAACACCTCCCTCAGCAAGGCCACCGCATCCCGCTGCCACTTTCCACCAACCTAAACAGCCAAAGAGGAGATCATTCTAATAGTTATTGATTTAAAAATATAAATGCAATAAAATGTATTATGATTCTTTTTATTTTTATGTCTCTTGTATATACCGACACAAACTCTTACAGGGTTGATGCTGTGCAGCTGGCAGGGTATACAGAGCTGAGGAATGTCATCACACAACAGCCTGGGGTACACATGGACCACTGGGATGCTCTCCACCAGGCCGTAGTCCACATATTGTACCTTGTAAAACCAAACATTTATTAGCTTTTAGTGTTGTCACTTGAACGCATTATTAACAGCGTTAATGCAAAACCATTTTAACGGCGTCAGTTTTTTTAGTCGCAAGATTAACGTTCTTTTTGGCCTAGCAAACTTTGTAGTTTTTTTTCATATGTTGTTGCAACAACTAGTAACGTAGAAAAACTACAACACCACACCTGATCTAGCTAGACTTGAAACAAAAAAACAAGTATGCTGCAAACACACTTGTTTGGACTTCGCAAGCCGGCCAAAGAGTAGTAACTTTACGTTTTGAGTGGATGGCGAGCGTGAGACGCCGAAATGGATGCCAATTAGATTTTGGATGGAAAGTTTACTTTTCAAAAGTTGCCAAATGGTTCTATTGACAAGAACAAAGCAATCTGTGTGTTTTGTTGTTACCACTTGATGGCCAAGCATACAGTTGATGCGATTTCTCCGTCCCCTCGTCAATGTATTTTTTTCCACCCTTTTATTGATGGACAGTGTTAAACTTTGTGAGAGATTTTTTTTCTCCAAGTGAGAATGTTGTGTGTGAAATTGAACACTATAGTAAGCTATATGCCAATGTTGTTTTTAATAAAAAAACATTTGCACAAAGCAAGCCGATCCAATTTTACAGGTTGATAACAGGATTAAAATGAGAAAGAAATTTAAAAAAACAAGGGACATTTAAAATAGATAAAAAAGTGTGATTAAATGCAAGTTAACTATGACATTGATGTGACTAATTGCGATTAAATATTTTAATCGTTTGACAGCACTATTTTTTTTTTTTTAAAGATAGTTATTGATAAAGATGCCAGGTGTATAAAAAAATATATAATTTTAGCCAGACAAGCTGTGGCTTGCTTGTTGATGAATCTAGTTTAAATGGTCCATGAAAGGTCTTTCCAAAATAACTAGAAAATTACGTTTTGTGTGTGTCTTACTGACTTTAACATGTCCTCCCAGCACCTCCAGCAGCTGTCCTCGATACCACAGCATATCAGGTCCAATGACGGAACAGCCAAGGACTGACTTCCAGGTGTATGGCTTCTGCTTAGGCAATGTCTTCATATTCTGCTGAATCTTCTCCTGAAGCAGGTCCAGCTGATACTCTGACACACACACACACGTTTAATGTGACATTTTTGTCTCTAAATTAAAACACCAGAGTAAAGTAATAAAAAAAGACTGACAATTTTAGAGTCGATACAAGTCTGTTTGGTCCCATCTCAATAAAATACAAAAAACTTTCTAGGAAATACCATACACCTCAACCTGTTGTTGCTTTTGGTTTACACATACAGTACATACTGTACATATACTTGTTGTTACATCTGCTGTTTAAAGGGCAATTATTTATCATCCTATGGACAGGTTATGTTTTGAATCAAGTATTTACTATTAAAAAAAGGTAATCTCAATGACGTTGTGCTCTTATGTAACACCTGCATTCTGTGTTCTGGTGTAAATGAGACCGTCCTCTCCGATGGCAGTAACAGTTATCTTGATGTGACTGAGGCATGGCAGCTCTGGGGGTTGGTACAACTGAGTCTGCACCTGTACACAAACACACACATATTACAGAAAGTTTAGTCTATTTCATCAACAAGGCAATTCAAAGTGCTTATATAAGACCTAAAAGTCTTTAGGACAAGATATATATATATATATATATATATATATATATAT
>NC_048417.1:7122646-7132535 GCF_013103735.1 Etheostoma cragini
GGGGAGAGAGAGAGAGAGAGACAATCACCTTCTGAGCAGACATAATGGTGCGGGGGGTTGGTATTGGTAGAGTGGGAGTGAAGTTGAGAGAGGATGAGGAGGGTGAAGAAAGGAGAGGAGCTGGGGGAGTGTTTTTGTTCTCGTCATCAGAGCCATTCGTTTTAGTCTTGCTCACTGCAGACTTTGGATCAGTTTCTTTGGATTTTTGAATTACAGCATCTCTGTAAGACAAAAGCAAAACACACTTAAACAAAATATATATATATATATATATATTGGCATTAAGTACTGGATATTAAATAAATAGTAATAAAGTTCTTTCATATCTTACACATAGCATACAAATCAGACTCTTGTGTCTGCAAAAGCAGGAAGCAAAAATAATCCAACTGAAGATTATAATTACAGTCAAAAGTAAATATAACATGTAAAGCATTTAAGAAACTGTTGCATTTGTATTTTTGGATTTATTTAGACCTTCTGATGTGTGGTACATTCTGAAAAAGATATATGAAGAGACAAGATTATGGCTTTTAATATTATTATGGCTATTAAGGTTTTGGCTTTAGTTATTTTAGACCTATAAATCCTGATAACCACACAAACGTCCATGCATGTGTCACACATGCACGCACATACCTTGGTTTTCTTTCCTTGAGGGCGAGGCCTTCACTGGCCAGAAAATCTGCAATGCTGACCAACTGTCCCATTCTGTTGGGGCAGAACAGTGTGACGGGTACTGGACGCACATCTGTAAACTCCTGTATAAAAAGAGAGAAGAGGTAGACACAAAGTGAAACTAGGGCAGTGCATTAACAAAGAACAGAGGTTCATAGTGCAAAGCAAAGAGTAAAATGCAAATTATCATTCAGAGACTGAGATTCTTCAGGTGAAGCAGTCGCTTGTTTTGTTAGTGAGTGTGCAGCGTATCCTAATTCTGTGTAATTTTCAGTTGCTTGAAACCTTTATGAAAGAAAAAGCCTGTTTGCTGTGTTTATACTAACGCTAAGTCAGTTTAGTAGAGTAGAAGGCAGACTGTGGTCTGCACATCTGGCTGTTGGCTTTATTTACATGCTGTAAAGGCGTCTAAGAAGCCGCACTTGCCACGCCACACATAAAACAGAGCAAATAGTCAAATATTTGTATTTAACAGCAAAATCCAAATTTTACTGACACAATTCTGTCAGGTACAGTCTTGAAAATTTGTTAGGTAAGTAGTACTACTACTACTAATAATAATAGAGCAACTCTGAAGCAACTTGGAGAAATTATTTGTCCTCACAAACTATTGTATGTAGATAAACAAAGCTGGAGCAATAAACCAAACCAAAAGGACAAGGGGGCATGAGGCGAAGAAAGGAGAGGAAGACCTTGATGGTCATGACAGCCGAGGCTCCAGTCAGGTAGTTGGAGAACATGTCGCAGGCTGTAGCCGTCCAGGTGGATCTGCCTCCTGCTGGCCTGAAAGACAGAAAGGAGAGTGAAGAAAAAGTGAGAGAAAGTAAAACAATAAAGACTGAAAGAAAAAAGTGAAAACCAAAGTAGCTGTCACGCACTCAACTACTATCTCAGCACCATTTAAATCAGTCTTCGAAAATGATGAGTATAGTAGTTTACAGTATATTATTACTATCCAATGTTCAAAACACATACATGTGACATGACATACATTTTAGATCCAACCGCCCAGCCATACTTTTTTGTAGGCATGGGCTGGTTACCGGTTTTAAGGTTTGCCACGGTACGAAAAAGTCACTGTTTCAAAACCACTAACATTTTCTGTTATACCGATGTTGCTATGCTCTTTAAAATAAAATACAGAATGTTCAATGGATGAAAAGAATTTGTGTTTGACCCGGACATTTCAAAATAATGTTTTAGAGCTGTAACTGCAATACCATGAAACCGTGGTATTTTTGCTGAAGCTTATCATACTGTCTGAATCTTATACCGGCCCATACCTATTATGTTGTGTATTTGATTTGGACGGATACACTCCTATTTACAGTGTGTGTGACTAACCTGATGTCAGTGAGAGTGCACTCCAATGCCAGAGAACCCTTCAAGGACAACGGCAGGGGACGCAGGCAGCTAACGTCGAGCTTCACCATGTTGCCATGATCACAGCGCATCACCTGGTACCAGCAAGTAGGGAGACAGGAAGTCACAGTCAGTGACGGTTATCAATTTAAACAACCTTTAAGTCACAATAACATTTAACAGATTAGACATTCATATAACATGTCACAAAAAGTTAGATTTTATTTCCATCATTTACACTTTCAAAGTAACAGAAAACAAAAAAATGACATCTGCAAAAGTTTGGGCACCCTGCAGAGTTAAAACCTTTTACTGGGTCTACTATTAGCCGTCCGCTGACCTACTGGTGCTAGGTCTACAATTAGTAGTCTGCTAACCCGCTGCCTCCGGGTCTGACGTTAGCCGTCCGCTGACCCAATGCTGCTGGGTCTAACATTAGCTGTTTGCTGATTATGGGAGGAAAAAAAAATTGTTTCAAATCGGTAACATAGACGTAACGAGTGGCACGTAATGTGAAGTAACATGGCATTTCATTTAGTTTCAACTTGTCCAGAGGGGCAAGTAAATTTTTCTTCCACTTTTCTATTTGCTTAATGTCGAGACTTGCAGCAATGCTTCTGTTGCCTATAACGCCCGTTTTAGAGCATAAGAGGGCAGCGCAGACATTTCTGGAAATGTGTTTGTTTTTGCAATGGGTGGTGCTCTTAATACCTCTGCAATGTTGCTGGATGTGACATCAGCGCAGATCCGTCCTCTCTCCCAAACCCCGTTAATGTGAGCAGCACAGGACATGTCTGCTTTCCACACCACATCTTGGGGCTCCATTTGTGCACTCTCCTTCACCAGCTCACACATCCTGATAAAACGTTGTAATAGTCATAGAACCAACATTATACAACATTGCAACTACGTCTGCAAAAAGAAGCCACTGTCCAATTGTTGTGCAGTGTGTTGTAAATACACAATACTGCATTCACACATTTTTCCAGACAAATATATTTGCGCTTGCTCATAGAGTTGTGTCAATGGACGATATCCCAATCCAATCATCGTGAGGCGTTCTACATGGCCTGGACTAGGATCGTACATAGACTAACATATCAGCATGCGCTAAGCTCTGCAACCTTGTTTGGATACAGTGGTCTCGAGTGAGAGAGAAAAGGCGTTAACGTGGACCACTTATCACACTTTCCTTTCTCCCCTCACCAGTTGGTGGACACTACTGTGTGCGTGCAACAATAAGTAAATCTGATGTCCCGTACGGTACGGGACAATGTTACGTAGGATCTACGGGCCAAATGTTTGGACACACCTTCTCATTTAATGTGTTTTCTTTATTTTCATGACTATTTACATTGTAGATTATCACTAAAGGCATCAAAACTATGAATATAGTATACATATGTGGAATTATGTACATGATTTTGTGCTTTAACTGTTGACCTTTTGAGTTGAGAGTTGTACTGGCTTAGCTGGACGTAAAAGCTGCTTGGCGAGTTGACGTGGCTGACTGTGACCTTTAGGTCTTTCAGTTGATCAGGGAGCTTCAGCTGACACTGAACCTCCAGCGGTTCCTCACACAGCTTTTCAGTTCTTTTTTGGTCCGGGTCATCAACGCCACATGTGTTGCCAAGCTCAAGTGGAGGGTCCCATATGGCAGACTCATCCCCAGGTAGCCTGTTATCCTTGGACTCAAGTCTGCAGAAGGGAAGAAGCAAACGGAGGAGATATTGGGGGCAGTGAGATAAAGAGAGGTGAAATGGAGATCCTGTACAACAAATTATTTTGATATACAAGTTGTTTTCTTACCCCTCTTTGAAGGAAGCCAGCTCCTCTGTGACCAGCAGCCCAGCTATGTTGGCTAGTGGCCCATTTAGGCCACTTTCAAACAATTTGACTGGCAGAGGCTCAGTCTTGGGGGCTCTTCCTGGAGGGGTACAGCAAAAAAAAAAAAAAAGTGCTATATCATACAGACACAATAGGCCTTAGTGACGAGTGAAATTTAAAATACCCTGTGTATTTTATTTTAATAAAAGGCAAAAAAATCTAATTCACACACACACACACACTACCTGTGGCCACTATAGTGACCGGTTTCTGGTGAGCTAGGCTGACAAATCTGTTGCAGCAGGCATCACTCCATGTCTTGCCATCCAAAGGAATCACATCTGACAAAGAGCAGTGGATTGCCTGGATAGCAGAAGAGACACTTGCATGACGTCAAATGACTTTTACACTACATCATACGGCTTGACTTTTTGTTCGTAGTTTCATTTAACAAACATTTCGGATGGTACCTGTTATTATGCATAACCTCCGTGGAGTTCCTGAGATATTGTGTTTAAAACTATGGGACAGACACCTTGAAAACATAATGCTTCGGCCACGGCTGTTGCCGGCACATAGGCATAAACATAACTGTCAAACGTGTTCTCACCATGGAAGGAAGGGCAAAGAACTCATCCTTGATCTTCCTTATGTCACTGACTGACAGGATATCTTTATTGCCAAAGTCAACATACTGCACCTCCACTTTTCTGCCCCCTGGATGACCTACACACACACACACACACACACACACACACACACACACACACACACACACACACACACACACACACACACACACACACACACACACACACACACACACACACACACACACACACACACACACACACACACACACACACACACACACACACACACACACACACACACGATAGGGATTCTGAAAATGCTATAAATTCGAAAAAAAAAAAAAAGTTCTGAAAAAAAGACAGTTCAAGATGTGAAAAAAATGATTTGCAAACCTACAACTTTACTGACAACATATGCAGCTGCACATAATATCAATTGCACCTAAATTGTTTTCTTTTTTTACCTAGACCCTACCAAAGATCGGCAAGATCATCCTTTCAGTGTGTTCAGACAAGACGGGGAGCAAATTTTGAATCTTTGATTAGACTCCAGAATGTGCACGTTGAAAATGTTTCAACTTGCAAAATATTTGTGCGTTCCTTTGAGCTTTCTTAATCTGCTTTGTAAACATAAAAAGATAAAAGGAATCAGGAGATTGGAGCGGAATTACAGACAGAACCAGTGTTTCTGGAGAGTTTAGTCACAGACTCAGTTCAACACAAGCTCACCCAACGCTATTTAATAACTTGCCTTGTGCTTTAGTCATCAAAGGCGTATTCACAAATTGTCATAGTATGATACTTAGAAGTATATTCAAAAGAAAAATTTGAAGCTGTGTACACTAAACTGTGTTGGCTGGAATAAGAGCAGTTGCAAGTTGTCTTGTGAAAATCTTCTGAGAATAACTGTGTATTCTGTGCCATAAAAGTAATCTGATCTGTTGCAACTACGAGTTGGATTTTTAACTGCTGCCCCAGCAAGAAGTAACTTTTAAAGGAACTTTCCTAAGGAATATTTTGGCGTCAGTAAACTTCAGACTTTGTGGAATATGTACAGAATGAAAAACAGAAAAAGAACTTTGAAGAACTTTGGTGCTTCTGTTGCTGGTAAAGTACCAGCCAATATACAAGCTGTTTTGGGCAAAAAAAGACTTTAGTTAGTAAAAGGTTCAGCCATGCCCCGTATTCTGATAAAACTGTAATGAACTGGATATAGGTTGAGTCACTATTGCCTTACACTAGAAAGCAATACCCACTGGTAAAACAGACATGTATTTATTCCTGTGACACACAAACCCTCACCTATGACTCGAGCTCTGTACCACAGCTTATCGCCATAGCGGGCAACACAGGCCTGTTTGATCACAGGGCAGTAGATGTTGAGGTCATCTTCTCCAGCTACTCTTGTCGCATTGTAACACTCTTGGAGCTTGGTGGTGAGCAACAAAGACTCCATGTTATCCACCTGGTATGGCCGATAAAGTGAAAAGATGAGGGAATGAAAAAAGAGATTGGTTTTCAGTAACAATAAAAAGGAAAACATTTCTATTTGTGAAAAACATTGACCTTTAAAAACAAATCTACTTTTTCTTCTAAGCACATGTTTTCCTCTCTAGTTCATCTAAATTATACAGTGCCTAGCAAAAGTATTTGGCCCCTTGAACTTTGACCTTTTCCCACATTTCAGGCTTCAAACATAAATATATAAAACTGTATTTAACTGTTATTTAAAACAAATAAAAAAAACTGAAAAATTGGACGTGCAAAATCATTCAGCCCCTTTACTTACAGTGCAGCAACATCTCTCCAGAGGTTCATTGAAGATCTCTGAATGATTCAATGTTGACCTAAATGACTAATGATGATAAATAGAATCCACCTGTGTGTAATCAAGTCTCCGTATTAATGCACCTGCTCTGTGATAGTCTCAGAGGTCCGTTTAAAGCGCAGAGAGCATCATGAAGAACAAGGAACACACCAGGCAGGTCCAAGATACTATTGTGGAGAAGTTTAAAGCCGGAATTGGATAGAAACATTTCCCAAGCTTAAACATCCCAAGGAGAACTGTGCAAGCAATAATATTGAAATGGAGGAGTATCAGACTACTGCCATTCTACAAAGACCCGGCCGTCCCTCTAAGCTTTCAGCTCATACAAGGAGACTGATCAGAGATGCAGCCAAGAGGCCCATGATCACTCTGGATGAACTGCAGAGATCTACAGCTGTAGATCGTGGAGTGGGAGACTCTGTCCATAGGACGACAATCAGTCGAATACTGCACAAATCTGGCCTTTATGGAAGAGTGGCAAGAAGAAAGGCATTTCTTAAAGATATCCAGAAAAAGTCTTGTTAAAAGTTTGCCATAAGCCATCTGGGAGACACACCAAACATGTGGAAAAAGGTGCTCTGGTCAGATGAAACCAAAATCAAACTTTTTGGCAACAATGCAAAACGTTTTGTTTGGCGTAGAAGCAACACAGCTCATTACCCTGAACACACCATCCCCACTGTCAAACATGGTGGTAGCAGCATCATGGTTTGGGCCTGCTTGTCTTAAGCAGGGACAGGTAAGATGGTTAAAATTGATGGGAAGATGGATGGGGCCAAATATAGGACCATTCTGGAAGAAAACCTAATGGAGTCTGCAAAAGACCGGAGACTGGGACGGAGATTTCTCTTCCAACAAGACAATGATCCAAAACAAAGCAAAATCTACAAAGGAATGGTTCACAAATAAACATATCCAGGTGTTAGAATGGCCAAGTCAAAGTCCAGACCTATAGCCAATTGAGAACCTGTGGAAAGAACTGGAAACTGCTGTTCCCAAATGCTCTCCATCCAACCTCACTGAGCTTGAGCTGTTTTGCATGGGGGAATGGGCAAAAATGTCAGTCTCTCGATGTGCAAAGAGACATACCCCAAGTGACTTACAGCTGTAATTGCAGCAAAAGGTGGCGCTACAAAGTATTAACTTAAGGTGGCTGAATAATTTTGCACGCCCACGTTTTCATTTTTTTTATTTGTTAAAGTTTGAAATATCCAATACATTTTGTTCCAGTTCATAATTGTGTCCCACTTGTTGTTGATTCTTCACAAAAAATTACAGTTTTATATCTTTGTTTGAAGCTTGAAATGTGGCAAAAGGTCAAAGTTCAAGGGGGCCAAATACTTTCACAAGGCACTGTATCTCTGGTATCAAAGCCTTGTTTAAGCATTATATATCTGTGTGTATATTTAGTACCAGCTGGATGTAGAAGTCAGAAGGGTTGTTGATGTGGGACACCACAGCATTGAGCTCTGTGTTGAATTTGGGATAGTCACGAGGGTAGTACAGCAGGGGCCTCCTGCCCAACTTCACTGGAGAATAGAACCTGCAGTATTGGTAGTTTTGGAAGAGCACAAGCACAATTAGGCCACTTCAGTGGTGGGTCTCGATATTCAGAAATTATTATATAAATATTCAATTACACCACATAACTAATTTGATGATCACAATTTCCCTGGTAATCTGCACATGGGTACCTGGCCACTTCAATGAAAACAAGGAACTCTCTGACAGAAATGGGCAGAGCACTTGATTGATCCATGGAAACCTTCCTTAGGTCCACTAATAAAGAGTCTCTGTCCTGACCCAAAGGCCGCAACTCCACTGCTGCAGAGCCAACCACACTTTGAAATTCAACCTGCGCCTCATTACTCCAGCCCTTAGTCTGAACACACACACACACACACACACACACAACCACACACACACACACACACACACACACACACACTTTATAAAAGAAAGCACTGCAACAAAAAATACATCAAAATTGACAAAAGAGAAAACATTTCACAAACCAGTTAAGGTACTAAGGGTACCTTCCGTCTTTCTCACAATTACATTTGATTGATTGTACACCCACAGATACTGTGTTCTGTTCAGTTGTGTTTTTGTAAATGTTTTTCTCTTTTATAAATACATCATGTACAAGCTGTACATGTGTTGTTGATTTAGGTGTTGTATTTTTTTAAACTGAGTTTGAAACTTGAGGGCCACCATATGTTATTTATCTTCCTTTATTAGAGAGGGAAAATGTGTTTATTTTGGCAAAAACAGAAAGTGAATTTATTTAAATCTCAGTGGTCTTACCAGGTCATAGGGGACCAGGTCCTTGAGTGAACATCTGATTGCTTGCGGAACAAAGTGTTGCAGCTCTACATTCACCCATTCATCCACCTTCCTCAGGCAGTTATTAACAGCCTTCAGTGTAGACTCTGTGTTTCCCTCCTCACTGGAAAATATGAGGATTGGAGAATTTACTTGAATACTTACTGGGTGACTAATACAAATGCTTCACAATCAAGACATTTAAAATGGGTTAGTTAAGCATGTATGCTGTGTGTACTACAGTGTGCACCTATCAGATATGGAAAAAAAATGCAAATTATGTAGATGTTATGTAATTTTTATTAAGGTCTAAATATCTTTTTTTTCTTTTTAAATTTGAATTTTAAATATCTTCAAAATACACAACCTGTGCACGGCAACAAAATAACTGCTAAACTTGCAATACAGGCATCACTTATTTTACTTCTTTAGTAGGTCTTAATCAGACAAAACTACTTTAATTGCTGTGCGAGAATAACAAAAGGGAGACACTTTGGAAAGCTGTCATTGATTTAGCTAGAAACTCTGGAGAAACGTTGTAGTAAGGATGCAGTGGCTAGCTGACAGAATGAAGGTCGATGTGTTTTCCTTTCTGTGGACCATCTGATGCTCCAGAAGAGGATTAGGGTCAATTGTGTTTGAACAGTAAATTGAACATTTCACTATAAAATGGCTTAAGACCCTGCCTAATCCGCAAGCTTCCATTTTCAACCGGTTGGAAACATGAATATGAAGTCAATTTTGTATGTGTACCTCTGTATGGTGATGATTTTGCAGTATCCATAGTCAAGGAAGAAGACTCGGATACTTGTAAGTTGGGTGGCTGGGCAGGCTTTCACAGCCTCCACACATCCTTTCCTCAAAACTTCCGCCACACTGGCCCGGCACCAGTGTTCCTCTTTACACTTTGCAAAGATCATGGAGCCTGGAGAGGAGCCGAGCAGAGCAGAGCAACAAAGGCTGAATAATGCACCCAGGACGTTTCACTACACTCTGAGAGACTGAGTGGTGTATAGAGTTTGGTGTTGTTGTTTTTTTTTTCCATACTGATGCCAAAGCGATACTTTTATATAAAAGTTCAAAAAAGAAGGAAAAAAAAAGAATAAGAAGGGTACTAAACAGTCTGCAACATTAAAATACAGCTTGTTTATGGCTAAGGCCATATGGTAAAAATTAAAGATTTAATAATAACGTAATAAGTAGGGGTGATTCGAGTATCCGGCTGAAACGAGTATCCGGTACGGATAAAGCACTTTTGCCGAGTACAAGTATTTTA
>NC_048417.1:7132635-7164378 GCF_013103735.1 Etheostoma cragini
ACACACACACACACACACACACACACACCCCCCTTGTGTGGAAATAAAAAAAATAAAAGAAAATAAAAAAGAACCAAAAACAAACAAAACAACAAAAACAAATCACACTGATCATAAAAAATAAAAAGTTAAAAAAAGAAAGTTATATTGAGTATGGAAACTCTTGTTCATTACATTTTACTTCATAATTGCAACAGCATGTGTTGTATTCATTGTTGCAAAACGTTTTGTATATAGGTCTAGTTTGTTTGTTACCATGACAACACCATTGATCTGAAGCTTGATGCTGTCATGTAAATAGTTTTCAAATCAGCAATAAATATAACAATATTTGATCAACTCATATCAATTGCATGCTTAAATAACATACCGGTTAAAGCCCCTAACATTTCAAGAGAACCCGACCCACTTCCTGGTTCAATCTGACCACTTCCGGGTTAGGCCACGCCCAGTCCGAGTACGGATCTGGATACAGATAATTCATGTGGTAAACAGATACAGATAATGCTGTACTCGCTCATCCCTAGTAATAAGTATAACAATAACTAACTAACTACACACACACACAGTCTGTGTTGCTTATTTCCGACAACGGCAGCTGCTGCGCTGCAGAGCAGACTGTTGCTGAATCCTCTAAAGTAAAACACAGTCAAACTTTACACAGTTTAACGTTAGCTGTCAGCATTTTAACCGTGTTTAATCCAGCTGCTAGCTAAAGGTAGGCTAACGTTACCAGCTGTAGAGTGTAGTGTGAAGTCAGGCACCAAAATTTTCCTTCTTATTCTGCCTCATTACTAAGGTTTACGTCGGCACCAATGCCCTATTGGCACCGCCTTTCGGTACCCAACCTTGCAATCTCAATATTATTAGATGGGAAAGTCTAACATAATGAACACAAATGAGTTGAATACTGGTATCTCTTCATCCATTATCATGGAGAGAATTTTGTTGTTGTTGTTGTTGTTGTTATAAGGCAAACCCTCCAATTCACTTAACTAGAGATTTTTAAAGTTAATGCACATTGGCCAACTAACTAAAAATCATCATAATAACACGCGCATTCACACACGCACCGGTCTCCACCGTGTGACTAGAAGTGAAGTATGAACTGCGTTCATTGCAGAAGGATTGGATCTTCTTAGATAGGATCTCACTGTCCTTCTTCTCGGCCAAGTAGCGGACGTAGAAGTGATTTGGATTCACAATGTGGGTAACAACCACCCACTGTGTGCCTAGAAGAGAGGACCAAGAACAATCAGTAAGGGAGGATATGTAGTGGGGGTAAGAGAAATCAAGGGAATAGGGAGAGATACAAGAGATAAGGCATGATAAAATACAAAAATGTAGCGGATAGGATTACATTACACTGGAATTGTACCTTCAACATTTTTTTGCGAAAATCAGTTAAAAAGGGAGAGAAGCAGGATGCACGGAAGATGCAAAGGAATAAGAAAGAAAAAGAATGGAAGCAGGAGAAGGGACTTGAGACGGGATGAAGAAAAGAAAAAATAAAGACTGTAAGGCAAGAGAATAACATTTGACATTGTTTCCAGGTTGGATGAGAGACAAGAAGGATGAGAGTGAGAGAAGGGGCAGAGGAAAAAAAGTTTCATAACCTGTAAAAACGTCTTGTAGTCGCGTTAAAATAGTCTAATCAATGTTTTGGTAGAGTTGGTTTTAACACCTGATGTAACCATTACGGGAATATGCACTGAAACCACAGTTGTGACCGCTTTATCTGCATTTCCCTGACTCCCTGAACAAGCTGAAGAGGCTAGAGATTAACGGTATGAAAATGTAACTTCACGGTTATAATGTGGGTTGTCTCTGGGAAATATTGTACTGACTCAAAGAGGTACAACATCAATATCGTAAATAACTATATTATAACTCAGTTGACTCTCCATACCATTTCTCTTATTGCTCAACATCAGATTTTTTCTTCCCTTGTGGCTTCTCCAATTATCATTAGCCAGCTCAGGGCTAGTGGGTGGGAGAGCTACAGAAAGAAACAAAGCATTTAGTAAAAATGTATTAAAGCTTCTCTTCTGCCTCTATCATAAGCGATTTAATGTTATGATTGAATCTGACATTATTTAAATCAAAGTCAAACAGGAACACATGACAAAGTCAAACACACCGTTCTCTTGTTCATTGATTATAAGCTCCTCAACAATAACATCGGGAGTTTCATGATCTGAGAACGTGTTGTGGCGAGAAAGGTTGGGCCAGTGACGAGGTGTAGGGCTTGGAGTGGAGCCTTGCAACAACACATTGTTAGCTCCCGCGCACTCCTGCTCCTGGGTTTGTGGGGTGGGGAACTTTTTGCAACTGGGTAAGATACAGTTTTTATTACTGCCCTTTGCACGTTGCCTGGGGGACTTTCTGTTGAAGTTGCCATCCTGGACATCTGTGGGTGGAGACTCTGACAAGCTAAAAAGGGAACAGCAAGAGGACTTGGTTTAAAAACACAGATGTCACATGAGTTAACAGTCACATAACAAAAGAAGAATGTAACTTAAAAATATGATGCAAATTAACTCAACAGCTTATAGCTGCAGATGCTAAACCAGGGTGGCAACACGTATAAACAAGTTACATTTACGACTTTTTAAGACTTTTTAATACTAATTCTAAATGAAATTTAAGACCAAACTTACGATAGAAATACAAAGTGGAAATATACAGTAATCTTTCCAAGTAAACACAAAATTAACATTATGGTAAAATGACAATTGGTTGAGTTTAATTGACTTAATGTGTGTAACGCATGTGTATTTGGGTCCCATGAACAAGTGAAATAACATCAAGTGAAATAACATCAAGTGAATATAAAAAAAAAAACTGTTTCTTTTGAACAAAAAAATAAATAATTGCCAATTCCAGCTGCTTTTAAAATGCAAAGACTTTTATATGATTTGTGTGCTTGTGTGTAACAGACGCAGAGAGAGAGAGACTCAGATGGATGGGTTGCAGCTTGTGGGGGATTTATCATGGACAGAGAGTAGACAGCAGTGTGTAAGAGTGTTTTGCGGTGTGGGAATGTGTGTGCGTGTGTGTGTGTATGTGTGTTTTCATGTCTCCATGTGACCAATTTTTGTTCAAGTTTTGATGTCTACTACTGAGCTTTTGTGAATATACTTGGAAAACAATTCATATTCTAGAATAAACAAAACAGTGACTTGGCACTTGAGAAAGCTCTTATCAATTTATAACAATACGCGCACATTCAAGTCCAGTCTTTTGCTTTTCTGGTTCAGTATTCTCGTTGAACATAATTACAAATGCACCGCATTTTTGGACTTCTGTGATGACCTATTTTTTATATAAAAAATTTAGGCACGTATCTTGTCTCGTCTTTTCCACAGGTAAATGACAGTACAAGCCTCGAATCTTGAAACATTACTTGGAACACTTCTTCCGTCCCATCATTTGACTTGTATGAATTGCAGCTTGTCACGATCCTCAGCTCATCACCTCTGCTCGGAGTGTTGGCGTAGAGCATTAAATTGCTCGCTAGCGTTGTAGCGTTGACATTGTTGCTAGCGGTGGAGAAGAAACTAGCAATGGCGGATTGCTGGCGTGCCTTTACGTAGTCTGTGTTTTTTGCTTTGTACGTGCGATTCCACTGCTCTGATCCCCATTGTCCAAAGTTTGAAAATCTTCCGAGACATAACGCAGTTTGCTTCATAAGCATTTTCAAGCACCGACCTTAACCAAGAATACTCGTTGTTTTCAAGCCATTTGTCACTGAACTTGCATTTCCCCATGTTTCTAGACGGCTATCAACAATTGCTGTATTACCTGTATGCTGCGAAATTACAAATCCTGCAAAATTACAAATCTCACTGACTACGGCCACGCCAACACCCGGCCACAAAGCAGCTTGATTAGTTGGCTTTAAGCATTTGACCTGGAGTGGTTAAGGTTAGAATAGCCAATTGTTCAGGGGATAGGACATGTACAAATGGGCTTATGTTACTGCGAAAACGCAGCGCAAAGCCTACTGGGAAAAAAATATTGACAACAGATTGCCAGCATTTTCGCCGTGACATGACACAAACATATTTAAGACCTATCCAATCTGAATTTAAAGACAATTTAATACATTTAAGGCCTTATTTTAGGAATTGTGATTTAAGACTTTTTAAGGACACCTTGTAAACTGAAAGAGCTGAGCCAATTACAGGAGAGGCCCCCACTTGTATTGTTAAATACTAGTAACAGATTGGGTAAAAAAAAACAAGGGCGCCCCCTAACACAAAAAGCAGCATACAATACAAAAGACATTTGAAACTTTGCCAAAATTGTGATGTCACACAACATTATCTCAGTTGATCTAAGACGTTATCAAACCTTTAATTACATTAAAAACTAACACACCAAACAATATTTAATATTCATGGACTCACTTCTTTGGGTTGGTGACTTCCATCTTCAGAGACAATGACAGACTCTGGTTCTCACATTCTGACAAGAAAACACAGCTGGAACACAAAACGCACAAATACAGAAATACATTTTTATAACTGTTCGTTTGTGTCATGAATATACTGTTGCAGTGGTGAAATAACACATAAGGTCTAAGATAAAATACTGCAAACAAATAAACAGGCTAATTATGACAAACCTCATTCCGGAATCCATAGTAATGCATTTGATATCGAATGACTTGTTATCCACAGGAGAATGCAACGTCTCCAGAACCTGTAACCCACACACAAGCAGCATAATAAAAATACAAACACAATACATTTTATTCATTTTGCTTGCTTACTTATTTCTTTTCGGAAGAAATTGTTGGAAAATATACAGCTGCAGCCAGAGTTTTATAGTACCTGATTGTCTATTGTGTGCTTATTTGAAAGTATCTGTTGGGATGTAAATGAACATAACATTTCATACCTTATCTAGAGAACAGTACTGCTCCAGGAAGGGGACACGGCGTACTTCTCTGGCCATTTTCATGGCAATATCCAGGGCCTTCATCCTCTCCTGGACACAGCCTACCTGTGCTTGGCTGGTGGAGAATTGTTCCTCCAGTTTTTGCAGCTGCTCATTTCCCCTGTTGACAAAGAAATTGCATACATCAAGATAAATGTGGCTTTACAGACTTTCTTCAGAAAACCTTGGAACTAGTCTGAAACTATCCTGTATTTTCAAGACAAAAAAAAAGACCTATATCGAATGTGCACAGGTATTATATCAATAAATAGATTTGTCCTGTAGGGCAAAGTTTATATCCATACCACTTTTGAACAGCATGTAAAGCCTTGTCTGCAGCTTGCTTGATCTCAATCTCCAACCGTGCTCTCTCTCTCTTCGACTTTTCTGCCAGGCCAGTCATCAGAGACTGCAGAGATGAAACACAGGCATCGAACACTGCAGCATATCACAGAAAATGTAAAAAAAGAAACAAAATAAAAATAACAAAAGAGTCTAAAATCAAGATTTTTCAAAGTGTGTGTTTTTTATCCGGTGCAGCTTTCACCTCATGGATGTGTTCCAGAAGGGCATAATTTTCTGCAGCTTGGACCAACGCCTCATCCACCGCCTTCTCAATGTCCTTAATATCAGCTGGCTGAATTAAACATAACATCACATACATAAATACCCATTTTATATCTGAATAATTTATTTTACCACAACCCTTAACTGCATCCTCCTGTCCAATTCACTGAGGTTAACGTAAGGGCAAATGACAAATTTATGTCAATTTTATTACTAATTATAATGCCAATGCTCAAAGTATAATATGAGATTAAGTAACAACTTGAGATCTGATCTGAAGCATTTTGTAACACTAATACACCTCAGTCAGCCATTGATATATTATCTATTCACAGAGTATCCCAGGCAACCTTTTCTTGAGCTACATCCTCCAAAGTACCCAAGGTATTCCCAGGTTATATAAATATTTCAGTGCGTATCAGATATGCCCCAGGGGTGCCTCACCCAGTTGGACATATTCAGAATATCTCAAAAGATAGTCCCTCAAGGAGAAATCTCTACGCACCTCAGTGGGCAACATTTAATATACCATTAGATTTTCTCAAGTTATACCCAGGCATGATTAGCCACATTATCTGTAATTATTCTGTCAGAACTAAAAACCTTTGACAATAAGTGAGGAGTTGCACATACATCTACAAGTAAATTAATCCAAAAGATCTGGCAAAATTGATTGGTTTAGTCCCTGTGCCGATCAATTCTGGTCATCCCCCTCTAGGGCTGTGCTTGTACTTTTGTCCAGTATCTCACTCCCAACCCAAGAGGACAATTTACTTTTTTCCTCTCAGACTTGCAAGTACTGTTTTTATCCCAAACTTGTGAGACTAATGAATTTTAATGCCAGCTCACATGACTGATAAAAATCCATGTCTTAAGGAATAGGAGTAATGGTGCAGTGCTGTGAAGTTTGAAATATGCCAACAGGCAGTTTAACCATTAACATTAGAGGCTGACATAACAACTTTTAATCCCCAACAGCAACTCCTGTGTTCACCTAAACATACCTGCTCCACATGCTTGGTATTGGCGTTAACGTCTGTGGATGGTGATAATTTGTTCCTTTTACGATTCTTTAATCTCTCACACCTTCAGGAGTTCACAACATCAAAGCAATTACCAAAGTTAAGACACATATACTTTTGAAGATCCATTATACAGTCTGATGACACAATAATGAGGCTAAACATTTCTCAAACTACAGGTGTCAGTGGTGTGGCTCATCTTAACAGTGAACATGGCATTTTACCTTTTCATCTTGTTCATTTTAGAAGTGTAGATGAGGCCAATGATTCTGCTATCTTCCTGCAGGCCAAACACCCCACCTTCAGGAAGGTTTGACTCAACCTGTGGAGAGTGAGCTTTGTTTGTCATCCCACCACATGAATATTTGCAGCCTGGAACTTGATGCATAGCAAATCACAAATTCAACGGGTAATCCAATAACTGCATCTCTCTAATAAATAGATAAACCTCTGTATATGTGCCAACGTTATGTGACGGAGGTGCTGATCGCCGAGGGGAGGCAAGAAAATAAAAACTTTTGTTTGGAGGTTTGTCATCTCAGATAAGCAGTAAAGGAAAATGCCTAGAGTGGCAAATGATGACTGGGCAGTGAATTCACCGAACCATGGCAGAAATTTAAAAAGAAAAAGTCTAACGTGGAAGTGGAAATCAAATCAATAGTGGCAGCGCCACACCAGATACAGAACAACATGCATCAGTGTCAGTCCAAATTACGCGCAATAAGCAGCTTGAACTCACTGATGTAACGCCATTCATTTTGTCAGGTTTAGTAGGCTACGTGAAACTAAGTGCAGCGCGTGGGAGATCTGACTCAGAGGAGGAGAGGTTAGTGAGGCCAGCGTCTCCATGGCAGGTGACAGTGCGCACGGATCCGCTGCGCCATGCACGGATGAAATAATGAAATAGAAAATACAGTAACAGATGTGTGCAGAATCAAGAAAGTGAAGACGGCCCAGTGTTTGGTGGACCGGGATCAATCAGGGTTTGTTTCTGGGGAAATGGACCCATGCGTCCCGCCTCCTGTACACTATAGATGTCTGAGCCTCCGCTAAACTACAGACTCACAGACGCTATTGCATTTTTCAGTGCCTATCTTTTTTTGTTGCGATGAGTTAGATATTTCATCCATGGGAAAGACTGAGGATGACTGAAAAATATTTCCTAAATGGATTTTTCATTTACTTCCCTTCCTCATGTTTAACAGAGGTAAAGTAGCCTGGAAATTGAATTATTAGGGTAGTGTTATTAGTATTATCCACATAAAGGACAACATTTTTATAGAATATCAGCAAATATAATTATTTTTTTTCATAGATAATGTCACAGATATGCCAGTAGGAGAAGTGGAAGTGTTATTATAAGTGTTATACCAGTGTGTCACATATTTCATTATGTTTTAACAACCGTATACTACAATCCCTGTATGGATTTGATATGATTTTTATCTTTGTTGTTGTTCTGGCTCAGGTTTAATTTTTTGTGAAACATGAAGAAACACAAACAATGAACACCATAGAACTCTCTTTTATCATCCACTTTGATAGTCAGTTATAATGGAAAAAGAACATGAACTACTTTAATGTAGATTTTCTTTAGGGCTTTATTATGTGGTATCGGATCGGTGCATAAACTCTAATACTTCCCGATACCAGCGTTTTAGACAATCTCGGTACATCTCTAATTGTGCTTAGAGGAAACTCAATAAAAGGCATTTTGCACAAGATTGTATAGACACTAGAGCCCAACCGATAAAGGATTTTTCAGGCTGATACCAATACAAATATTTGGTTATTTAAAAATACGATATGCCTAATATATTTAAAAAACAAATCCAGAAACGTGTTACAAAACAAACAGATTTCCCTAACATTAGTTATTTGTAGTTATTTATGAGTTGTTTTTATTTTTTTAATATTCATATATCAGAATAATTCGTCATTATAAAAGATTCAGATGAATGATTTTTTGTTTTTGTTTTATATAAATCGGCCATTGCAAATGCCGATTCCGATGGATTGGGAAATGCCTAATATCGGCCGATTATATCGGCCTGCCGATATATCCGTCAGGCTCTAATAGACACTATATATTGTATTAAATTGCTGTGAGCTGTAAATTCACCGCTTCTTCCTTCTTAAATCAGATTTCACTATACCATCCTCTATGCTCACCCTGGGTCCGGTTGTTTAAGTGTGTTGCTTACTTATAACACTAAGAACATTACCATTGGGAAATACCCCCGCAAATCAAATCCATACTTTAACGTTAACCATCAAGTCACTAAGCCTGTTTGGAAATTAACAACTCATCTGAAGTGTTAAATTTGTTAACCATTTACAACGAGACAGCCCCGCCCCATTAAACGCTGACAGTGGCAAAATCAACATGCAATTTTGTTGACAAAAAAGATAACACTAAAATGAAGTTAAACTCTTTATTTTCATTGCCTTACACTTTTCCTCTGCCCCCTCTGTCGCTCTCTCTCAAGCGACACACTAATTCCGGAGCTGGCTGACTACGTTGTCCTTGTGAGTCCGTCTCTCTACTTGGTGCTGTTCTAGTGGTCGATTAATGCAGATATTTGCTGATTGCTGTCATAACGAGCCAGATGGGTTACATATTGCACACCACCATCAGTTAATGACGCAAATGTCTGTGATTACTCTACATTTTAATTGTGATATTTTGTGAGTAAATTTGAAAATGCAACATTTTCATTCAGGTAAATGTAGTAGTCCAACATGTTTCAATCTGTATACTACATGCAGAGTTTTGTGGTGGAAAAATTAGTGAAATAATTATATCTGGCATGACCAGATATTTTATGCATATTTTAAATAATAGAAAACAACTAAATGGTGGTAGGTAACACATCTTACAGTATGATATATACTGCTTTAATAAAAAATATATTTTTTGACAAGTGACAAGTAGCTTTCACTTGAGACCATATGGAAGATGCAAAAAATGAAAGTTAATGTTGCACTAGTCTGGACATCTTGCCATGCCGACGTTGCAATAAAGGTTGCCTAAATACCGTGTATATAAATTAGATTTCATCTCACTAATTGATGCCGCATTTTGTGTAGAGTTGGACTTGTACACGTTTTAATCCACTTTGTTTAAACGGCAAAGTGGAGAGGCCTCGCTCACCTGTTTGGAGGTGGTTGGTGAATACAGGGCTTAAAGTTAAAAAAAATCCTGAGCCTGAAACTTATTATTTGTACATTTAATAAAAACTTTGCATTGTTTAGCTTGTCATATAGCTAGGCGTCTAAACTCTGGGACAAATCCATTATGTTTGTTTAAATAACGGTTATGCTGATTCCAGACTGACAGCGTTGTCAAGGCAGTTTGGGCTACAGATAGCTTTTACACAGCAACCACCATTTCGCTACAAACTTGCCCACATGCATTGCAGCACAAACACGGTCGGTCAGTGGAGGCGCAGTTAACGTTAACATAGTTAACGTTTTATGGTGTGATTGCGCTTTGTTTCTACGTTTAGAGAGGCATCTCCACAAATTTCATTGGACTGGATTTCGTAAGAGGGAATTGTTACATAAATTGTTACAATTTCATTTAAAACTTATTCAAAAATAAGCGTGTTTATTTAGCATGTTTGTTGTGTCCATATGTGCTTGTTGTGGACTTTTATTTTATTTTATTTTTTAAATGGTGCTTTTTTTGCTCCCCCCCCTCTGGCTCGAATGTCAAACTCTGCTTATGTTGTATACAAGTTAGAAGAAGGCTATACAATGTCACACGTGTTATAGGCTACAACCCAGGGTCTACAAATGGCAAAAAAATAAACTGTGCCCACCTGCACCACGAAGTATACCCTAAGAGTGTTCCAGAGTTCCAGCCAATGACTAACAAGAAGGATTTAGGGGTGGGAGATTAGCCTGCGGAAGCACAGAAGGGAGGGGACGTAATGAGGAAGGGGCAAGCTAGTTTCATTTTGTTTGAAAATACTTTGAGCGTCAACATTGCTTAGAGCAGCTTTAAGTGCTTCGGGGTCTTTCTGTAAGCAATTCTAGGGTACAATGTTCTGGAGAAAGCTGCAAGCAGCACTACATCAGGCCAAGCAATCGGCCCGTTCCAAACAGGCATGTTTTGAACAGGCACCGTTTTAGTTATGAGAAACAAGGAAATACATTAAATTAATTAATGTTGGGAAGCTGTTAAATTTGTCACTTTAGTCAATACTTGAGTTTAGCCACTCTGTAGTTGCAACAGTAAGAATACTCATAGTTTTACCTCACACTCTGGACATCTAATGACACTGTCACATTGAATGGACAGCAGGCAAGATGTGCAGTAGATGTGGGCACATAAAAGCACACGAGGGAGGTTGCCATCAACTTCATCCTCTGAAAAAGAAAAAAGCGAGAAAACATTTTTATATCTAGTATATTTCATGTATGACATGTTAACAGTATTTCAAAGCGGTTCCTGCCACCCGGAGGTTACCGCCGGAAGTTCGGCATTCCGGCGGTAACCTCCATCCATGCACCATGGTGAACTCTTGGTGGAAGAGCAAAATCTGTGCGCATTCACGTGGCAACCGCTTCACCTTTGCCACTTATTCCCCTATTGAAATGACTGAGAAGCGGCGAGTTAGCGAGCACCTTAAAACGACCTTAAGAGCTCCAAAAGCAAACTGAGGTTAGCTAACTAATGTTTACTTTAATTGAATGTGAGCTTACCGCAGACGAATCAACCTCTTGAAACCTTGGGAAATCAAGAAATTGTACTACTGGTTGTTTCTTTCTTGGGTTCAGGTAATTATACTAATGTTAAAACCTTCAAGGCTCTGCCAAAACACCTGCCCGTTAGCAACATTAGCTTATGTTAGCTGCTACCACTGACTTGCTAGGTGGCAGACGAAATGACGTCTTTTAGCAAACTTCGGGCATCGAAAACACGACATAACGGAGCGTAAGAAAAGAACTGTAAGAAAAGGGATGTAAATATCCTACCAGGCAGAATATATGCCTCGCCACACAATGTGCAAGTCACAGCGCTGGGGTTTCCGACTCTGTCCATCATTTCGTCTTCATTTGCGTCTAACGTCCATACAGCAGGGTAGTCTTTGCAAAGGTGTCGAACAGGTCAAACCTCAATTAGAGCGGTGGTGCGGTCGGTTGCACGTCACTACGTAGATGCGCACAGGGACCTTGGATAGAGAGACCATAGACAGTTAAAGAGAAAGACAGGATAGAAAAGAAAGCCAATGCCTTAACTTCGGGGTTTTCGACCGTCTATTGGTCTGTAGACTAAGTAATCACTAATCAGAGTCATAAATATACCCAAAGTAAGTTTTCAGAAAAGAATGTTGCACGTTTTTGTGTGTATTAATCAGGGGGTGTTTACAGTATGAAGTTGATGGCAACCTCCCTTGTGTGCTGAGGTCAGAGAGCCAGCTCCAGCTTGTGGTCCCCAAGACAAGACTTAAAACCCGGGGGGACAGGGCCTTTTCTGTGGTTGGACCTAAACTCTGGAACGCTCTTCCAGAAATTGTCATATTACTGATGAATAAAAAACAAGGTATGCATGTTTGAATGTGTTCATTGTTGTAAAATAAATATCCGTTGACAAATATGACCTACCTGACCCATTGTGTCCAGCCATGATTAGCCCGCATTGTACCAATCAGTGATGGCATTCTATTTACTGAATTGAGGTTTGTACAAAGTTCAGCGTTAATTTATAGGTTACATAAATTATATGTAGAATTACGTCTTGATTTAATTTGAGAGTCCTACATATGTATTCTTTTTTGTGGGCACTTGGGGGTGCTGAAGACTAAGGCAGACACAATTGGTTTGTGAGCTGATTGGTTCAAAAATGCCAGATGGAAAATTGAACCTTAAAGCTCTTCAGATGTGCAAATATTTACTTCAAACCTTGATAGATACTGTAAGACACTCTGTATGCATCTCCGGCATGAAATTTCACCCCACTGGACATTTCCACTTGTTGGAAATATCCAGTTTGACATCCTTTTGTCTTTGGAACCCTTGTTACAGGTGGTAATGGATTTCTTTATTGAAAGATGCTTACATATGCAAGGAAAGCTCATTAGTGTTTGATCTGTCTGAGTAGCTATAGGCTTAAACAGCATTAGCTTGCACCATGTTAACCATGATTTAACCCTTTTTTAACTTTTTGTAGATGTTCTTTACTGTCATATTATCTTTCTTCTATTTTATGTATCACAATGTACATTCATCATGTATGTTGCATTGTGTGATACATTCTTTTGTTTCCTTTTGAACCAATTGCAAGGCTCCACAGCAGATCTAACGCCAGCATGTTGGTCTTCTCTTCCATCTGAGCACAGCAGCCAGCAGCACCGACGCCTGAGGACAATGGTCAGCCACCCAGCGAAGCAGAAGTAACTGGAAGTGACAGCTAAGGGAGAGCAGAGAGGCGCATACATCAGATGGTAAAGGTAAATCATATAGTATGCAACACAGCCAAAACTGTAACCTTCAGAGAGCGTTCATCCAAATCCCTGGAGGGGGGAATGAAAGTGCAGCGCATCAAAGGGGGGTCTTTCCATTTGGAGCTGGCAGGATACAGCCACAAAGAACAACTTGAAATACATGTGTTTGAACAGTACAACCCCCACCTCTGCATACGTGTCCAAATGAATACAGCTCCTTGCATTAATCTGAAGTGAAAGTAGACCAACCTTGTGTGGGGTGTCAAAATGCCTGCAGGTATAGAATACACCTGTCTGCTAATGGGAGGCAGGAAAACATCTCAGATCAGTTAACACATTGGCCCAAGGATGTTTAACACTTCAAAAGTATCTGGCACACCTTCTTTTTAATTAGGGAAATAACAAATGCACAAGTTCATACAACACAGACAATGACTATTGTTACCAACTCTCATATGATTTCCTGTTTAAATTAGCAAAAAATAAATCTAGAGCCAGCAGCCCTGCTGTGAACAGGTTTTGTTAACTTGCTTTCAAGCAAAAGAATAATATCTCCATCCTCCTATCTGAATTCCAGCAGATGGAGAGAATGTGGAGTTACATTTGAATCTAATTTTGGCACTGAAGGAATCTGGCCATTGGTCTTTACCAGGTCAGAATGATTGACTGGAAGGGGGGCAGGGTGTGTGTGTGTGTGTGTGTGTGTGTGTGTGTGTGTGTGTGTTTGTGTATGTGTGCCAGGGTGGAGAATAGTAGACATGTTTACTATGGGTAATGAACCAATCAGCTGCTTGCCCAGGGCAGGATGTGGGGGTGCCAGTTAGGGGAATGGGGGTCGCCCCCATCTTCCCAAATGTGGGTCACTTCCCATCCTCGAGTGATTTCCCTCATGCTTCCGTAGAAACAATAACCCTCCTGCACCCCCAAACCCTTATAAAGTCACTTACTCATTAATGATGCTTTTAATTAAATGTGTGGTCTCGTTAGCTTCCTCCTGATGTCTCACATAGGCCTTGTACAACCATCCATCCGCTTCATTGTTATTGTCCAGCCTTTTCATGAATCACTTATTGTGGGTCATCACTTGTGACATGGGATGATGTTCTTAGGAGGCCCTCTATTTGTGTGTACCCCAAATGTCTTATTAAAAACAACAACTACCATCCTATCTCTTTGTTTCCCTCCTAAAGGTCACAAGGCATTATGATGATATTAAATGTATAAGACTGACAACTTGTTAGAAGTCAAATGTAGTCTGGGAACCATCAGATGAACCACATGGCACATTAACAAGACAATTTAAAAGGAGTTTATGAATCTTGATGTTTCTTCAGAATATTTCTAACATAACGAAACATCATGTTTTTTTCATTTGTGATACCTTTTAGCTTCCTTTGAATTTCCAAACAAGCCCCACTGACCCCTAGTGTGCTAATAACCTCTTCCGTTTTTTCAGGTTGGGTCCTGACAGTTGGAAGAAAAAAAAGGTCAGTAGAAATGCAAGGCCCAGGAGGCTCATGGATTGGCTTTAAGTGGTTGCCCCCCCCCCCCCCCCCCCCCCCCCCCCCCCCCCCCCCCCCCCCCTACACACACACACACACACACACACACACACACGCACACCCCAACCCCCTCCCTTGCAGGACACAGCTTTAAGAGAACAGGGATGATGGCAAATGACAGTCGCTTTGTACCTTCCCCAATCCCTTTGTCTGATCAAAGAAAGTCTCACTATTACACAAAGAACAATCATACTCCAAGAGTGAATGCATTGCTTTCAGCACCAAAAAACTGTGTAACATATCAATGATAGGCAAGTCAATCTAATTTATTTAATTTCACACACATTGTTTCTAATGTTTGTACATTTTCTTTTTTGTTTTACCTCTATGGAGTCAACCTGTGTTTTCGATTGGCGCATATCTGGCCGAGAATAGTGATTATAATTAGATCCAGGTCAGCTAACACAACCACACACAGAACTGCTCTTTTTTGTGAAGTGAACACTTTAATACACATGATGCACAATGATGTTGTGAGTGGGGATGGGGGATGTCTCATATTGTACACAATGCGCTCAAAATGGCCCCATAGCCATAGGTTACAGATTGCCAATTGACAGCCTTGAGGGCTTTTTTAGGCTCGAGGACTTTTCATTAGCAGCAGTTTCGGTCTTGGTCTGTTTTACCTACTGTAGCCTGTCCCATCACATTATGTTTTTCCTGCCTTTCTTTTTCTACATAGAAATACATTTTCTTTAAAATTATAATTCATCTTCACCATTTAGGCTCTGGAACCACAAAGTGACTAGAAAAATAGGCAGATCTGTATGCCGTAATGCAATGCAGTACAATACTCTTGCAATAAATACAATCTACCAACCTATTTCCCCCTTTTTGTCCTGGTTTGAATAGCTCAGTTCCCTATGGGCAGCAGTCCTTGTCCCCGCTAAAGCCAGATTTAGGGTGGATGAAAGGGTTTAACCGGAATCCAACCACAGATACCTATAGTAGGTTTTAATATATTTTAATATTTTCACATGGTACCACCGTAGCATTAGACGGTGTATCGTCCATAGTCAGGCTGTATTTTGCTTTAATTATAGTCCCCCCAGTAACTGTTTGTACATGTTTTTATTTACTTTGGAAAGTGATTGACAGTGGGATGCTCTGCCTTGTTTCTTCATTGAATTTGAGACTATTTTGTTCGTATAGGCTCCATAACTACGTATGTGCAGTGATCCCTAATACACAATCACAAATAAACCTTTGCACTAAGTTGAGAGACATGCGCTACGTTCATGACATGTGGTGTTACCAGTATCATTTTATCTGTAGTAAACTTTACCTGGACCAACCAGTAGGTTTTGCTAGTACGGCAACAAGCATGGTCCCTCGCTGGCTTCCCATCGACAAACATGACCAGTTGTGTTCACTGGAATAAAACACCAGTTTAGAGAATCTGCAAACTGGAATCAAATTCCAGGTCTCTGATGTGGTTGGTGCGAAATTTATCCCTGCATCACCAGATGGGTGAAATAAAAATAAAAACCTGTGTAAGTGAGTGGAGACACATAATGAATGCCTCCAGTCATTGTCTTGTGTGGGCTCTAAAGTCTAAATACAGGAATATCTGTTGGAAGAATTGTGTTCATCCCTCCAGTGGAGGTCAATTGTAAATCAAAGTTAAGGAAATTAAACAAATTTTGGTGCCGGTGGCATACAGAACACCTTAAAAGAGGGCACCAAGCCACAGGAGCTCCAACAAGCCCTCATTAAAAACAACCCAAAGTTAAGCGTACTGCCTGCAAACCTGTTGTATCCTCAGTCACCCTTCCTCCCTCCCGTCCTTTTTCACATCCACACATACCTACACATGCAGGCTCATGTGCATGATCGTGTGCATTCATTCACACATACACTTGGTCACACTTCCTTGCACCCTCAACTCTTTATCCCCTCAAAGGAATAGTTAGAGGGTGGAGGTGACAGAGCCACTGCATTTTGTAAGACCAGCTCTGTGACCTAATACCCGTTGAACATCACATGGATCAGCATCAAGGGGAAGGATTGGGAGAGGGTGGGAGAAAGCGAGGGATCAGACCAATCAGGCAGCTTCTTAGTTTCTCTCTTATCACTTTGTCGTTTAGCATTTAATGACCTGTCCAGTCTAAAAACAATTAGCTCACCGCCACTGCCACCCTGCCACTGGAAAAGCAGGTTGTACTGTATGTTGTGTGAGTTGAGAAGGGTTGCGTCTAAAGTGGGGCGGAGACTGGATGCTTTTGGGGCAACGAGGGGGGTTGGGGGTCTTTTAATAGTAAGCCGAGAGCAGTCTCTGTTGGAATTATCTCACTTTACTGCACTTGCAGAATGCTTGACCTGCTTCTCAGCATCGATATGCCACATTTCTCAGGGCGAGGTGGGGGCCGGCACAGAGGGTTCGGATCTATGTGGGAGAGTGTGAGGAATAGGGAGATATTTTTCACTGTGTGTGAGAAACAACATGGGTGACTTTTTGTGTGTGTTTTTAACCTGTCAGCTGCCCTGTGGTGGGACTGAGGCAATGAGAGCCTTGGCCTTCCTGGGTGGGCAATAGGACGGGTGAAGAGGTTGGAAAGAAGGCTAAGTTAACGTTGGCTGATTTACTTTGTCACAAGGACAAATCCATTCTTTTAGAAGTAGAAGAAAATACACATTCATACTGTAAGAATTTTCAATTCTTGCCAAAACATAGTGGTATCTAGCCATGCACATAGTTTTGGTTTTGATTTCAGATGTCACAAAATTTGGACCATGAAAACCCAAACTGCATAGTTCACATATGACCATAAGTGAGTGAAAAAATGTTTTGGGAAGGATTTTGTGTGAACTGACCTTTTAAGTATGAGCAAAAGAAATATTTCATGGGATCCTATGGTCTGCAAAGACATAGTTTAGACAAAGTTTAGCCTCTAAATCCACCAAACTGTCATTTGTCTCGGGGAAAAGATACTTTTTGGAGCTGCTGGTCATGGCTTTTTTTTCAGTGATAGTACAAAGATACCAATTGCAAAGCAACACTTTGTTGGTCATTTAATCCCTATGAACTTTTTTTTCTGCAAGAAAAAAAAACACATGCACTTTTCCTGCCAGCAATACAAAACTAATGGGTAACTACATCAAATTTTATTGTTTAAAAAGAACACAACAACTAATACCAGCAGTGCCAAAAAGTTCCCGATATATGCAGCAGGAATGATAATGTTCACTTTGAGACACAAAAGAAAAAAATCTCCCCTCTTATCGCTGTTGAATGTCTATCTACTGTATGTCATGGTTGGGCTGATGGTTAAACGTACTGCTGACAGATTTCTGTTTGTCAAGAGGTGGCATCTGTCAGGAGACATGATTTGCCTTGAACGCATTCCACCATCAGATCTTTGGCATACACTGATGAACTGCTCTCTTCCACCTTCATTATTAATGCATGAATCAGATGGAGGAACAGATGCTCGGGTGACTCAACTGGAATTTAAAACACAAAAACTTTGGCAAACGAAAAACGGGGGTCAGGTGCACCATACTTTATGCCTAAGCATCAGTGTTGTTTAGTCTAAACATGACTTGGTTTCACACTGAACAAAATTATGAACACTTTTACCCTCATTTTTCATAAGCCTATCTAAAAGATCTAAGACTTTTTCTATGAACACAAAAGGCTTTCTCTCAAACATTGGTCCTAAAACCAGTCAGTATCTGGTGTTGGTAGTTGAATCTATTTAGTCTGCAAATTTTAGACAGATTTTCAAGCGTAGCTCTCAACTAATTCTCCAAATGTTGTTTCAAATATTTAAGGAAGAGAAACTTTGATTTAATTTAAGAGACTGCAAGATAGCAAATGAAGAAGCAGCTCAACCCCATCCAATTTGTTGAACTGTTGGCCTTTGTTTACAGGAATCCAAATATGGGGACCGGAACCACAGAAAATGTTGGCTACAAAAACAACACCTGAACACCCAAACATCATAATCCGGAATCACCTGCCTTTCCTGGAAACTGGGGCAGAAGACACACACCTGGGCTTGTTGGCAGGAATCAGAGGTTACTATTTCTTGCCCTGTAAAGAGGTGAGCTGCTTCAAAGCACTGCTGGGAAATTTCAAAACCTTGACAGCTTCACTAGAGGCGGTTAAAACCACAATTTGTCTCTTAAGATCTGCTTTGCTGTGAACTACAAGCACTGATACCTTGTTAATCATCCAACTGTTAGCCCGGGATTTACAGTAAACACTCACACAGGTTTTACAATGACACACACACACCTGGTCCGGAGAGGCAGGAGTATGATAGTTTCAGCCAGGACTAAGGAGACAAATGAAAGGAAAGTTGGCGTTGTATTTGAGCAGCAAGTCCAAAGGCTCAAGAGTGATAGTAAAGCTATGTCTTCTCTGGCTATCATGCAGGCAGCATGAAAAATATTGTGTGCAGGGGGATTTGTGAAAGAGGCTTCTTGATCCTTTATACTCTTAGATTAAAAACTTGTTTTTTTCACAATGACATTACAACGTATTCTCTGTAGCTTCATGGTGACACAGACCTTTATCCACAACATTTATAGCAGACTAAACTTTTATTTTTATTGGGAAACAATAATGTAAAAAATGTTTTGTTAGTCTTTTTGGTAAAGTCAATCAATTCTATCAATTTAATTCTCAATTCTTATCAAATTTCACATCAAGATATAGTATAGTATAGTATAGATTAACATATTTTCAAACAACTTTTAGTTTGACATAGCCCTAATGGCCAATCTATCCCCTAATTCCCTGACATCTTTCCACTGTTGACTATTAAATAAAGACGTTAAATGCCCCTGAAAGTAATTAAGTAATTAATTATCCTGGAAGGTGAATGCACTGGCTGTGAAACTGTGACTAAGCGTCCCTGCTTAGCAACTACTTGTCTGACAGCTTTCAGCAACACAGCTACCTGTGAGAGAAGAAACATTTAAAAGGTCATGCAAGAAAGGAACATTTTTTAACTATCCGCACATTAAATAAAATGTTCCTGTAATTAGAAATCATCTTTAATTTTGTATATGACTTTACATTGACTCTGGGGAGATAAGAGACATAGTGTGAATATTTGGGGTTTTCAGTTCTATTGAGTAAAGACCAGTTGAGATCAAGTGTTGGCAAACACATTCAAACACACACACGCACGCACGCACGCACGCACGCACACACACACACACACACACACACACACACACACACACACACACTACTCCGATACCTGACTGGAATTCTGTCGTTCTCTGCTGTCATCTCAAACATCCTTTTGTTTTTCTCCTCTCCCTTTATCACGTTGGCAAGCAGTGAGTCTCTATTATTGTCCTCCTTCTTTTGCTCTGTCTCTCTCTCTTACTCTGCTAAACCAACAGCCAGAATTACACCCCTTACAGAGAGCCGGACCGCCCTCTTGTCAGTCAGAGCCACAGTAAACCGTGACAGTGGCCGTGGAGAAACACCTGGGTGAATGTCTCGGAGGTGACGAAAGGCTAATGTGGTAGTGAAGTGTGTCATAGCGCCGCAAGCGCACTCACGGCCCTGTAATCTGAAGCTGGAAATAGTTGACAGAATGTCTTCCTAAAATGTTAGATTTGCAGTCACAAAAATCATAAATGGTGTTGTATCCTATCCCAGGGCCAAACTGTGTAAGACAGCAGCTACAGTCTGGGCAGATAGTTTTTGGTGATAAGGTTTCTTAAACAGGGGTTTTTGAATTAGTTAAAAAAGCCTTCAATGATATACTGTGGTTAGAATCTGCAAACTGACTATGTGTAACACTTCTTATCTGAAGCTCAACCAATTTGTGCAATTTGTTTTCTCCTAATCTCCATTCATCTCAGAATGGTGAAGCAGCTAAAATGAACATTTCCACAACATTTGTCAACTTTTCAGTGTTCCGTAACACCAGAGAATCTGCTCCCCGTGGTTACAATGGAATGTCATGAAAAGCATCAGTGTGTACTGTATATGTAATAGTATAGATGGCACAAGCTTGAATCATTCATCAGAGTTACGTACACACGACAGCTTGTCGTTCTTTTTCTGTTCTCTCCCCAATTTTAACCTGACATAATTGTTAAATGGAAGTGCAAGAGAATTCATGGAAGTTTGTCTCTTGTTTCCTAGTTTTACATTACTCCCTTCTTTGCTTTTTCATATTTTTCCTTTGCCTCTGATTTCTCCAGGCTCAGAGTTGACCTTGATGCCCCCTCTGTCTGTCTCTCCTAGAGCTGCTGCTCTCTGCCAGTCACATTTCATATGTTCCCATAAATGGGCCTTCTTCACCCACTGGCACGGCGTAATCGCTAACATGGTTAACATGACTCTACTCGACAACCCCTCATGTTAATTTCAGTGTGCAGTTCTTGGGTTGCCAGCTTCAGGCTCTCCACTTGTTTCCTGTGTTGACATTAGCTACATTAATGCTAAAGCACACAGACAAGAAGGCACATTGCTTTGCTGTGTGAGCACAACACAAGCACTGATGCACACATGCATACATTTAGACACACACAGTCAAGCGTGTGTGCACTTGTATATTTGACTCAGAGGGATGGATGTCAGTATAGTGAAAAGTTCTACACCAGGACACTCGACAAGGGAAACAGACACGGCTGTCTTTTTAATAATATTCATGTCAAGTCCCAGGCATTCCTAACTCATTAACATCACGTTGAGATGGTGTTGCTTAACAGGATATCGCTACGTGAAAAGAGGTGGAAAAAACGTGGGACACTTTATGGGACACTCTACCAAAATTCTATATTTTGAGCATCAAACACATGCTTAAAAATATCCAGATTATACTATGATATTTGTGTACAGTACAAAGAGGGAGTTTACTGCTGGTTTGAACACTTTTTGCTAGTGTTTTTGCTGTGAAACTGACCAATAGTACATTCCATTCAGATGCACAAGTTTGATTTTTGGTGGTGTATTCCTTTTACCTGTGATTAAATTAAGGACAGGATTGTTAGACTTTTTATGTCTAAGAAAAGCCCTTCACGTTTAATAGACTGTTAATGCATTTCAGATTTCGGATTTTTTTGTTGAGTTAAGACCATGTTGTACAAAAAAATGAAACAGTGAAGTGATCTCTCTTTTTCTTGGGATTCCAAAGAAATGTTTATTGTTGTAAGTGAAAGTGAATGGAATCCTTCAGACAGTGATCAGAGCCATTTCCCTTCCATGTTATAATCTGACACTAATGATGTGGCCTAATGATTGAGGCAATCCATCACCTACTGTAAAAACTTCTGTTGCAGCAGAATGATTCCTGTCATATTACACAGGTCTAATGCTACCCACATAAACCATATAAACATTTAAAAAGAGACGGTGTTGTTCCGTCATTGAGCACCATGGTTTGTCACATAGTTTGACCAAACACTGTTTACTCGATACTACTTGTTTCTTGATGAATACAGCCTCGCTAGCAGCGATTTTGGATTTGTGGAAATCAGCGTGCAGAATCAGCTGGAATTCTTGCATTAGTTAATCCATCATGAATTCTCTATTTGCTTTCAGAGCCTTCACTATGTATTAGGCTGAGGATAAGCATGAGCCAGACAGATCGCGCACACACCTCCCCTGTTTACACTGACACTAATGAGTTGTCCCTCGCTACAGCACTGCCGCAGCCATGCACACATGGAATAAATTCTATATGCCCAAAATTTCAAGACGGCTTGCCAAATACCTCAACCAGCATCATCCTGTAAAACAAACTGTTACTAAGGCAACAGGTAGTGTTGGGGAGACATACATGATTTAACCAGGAGCAGGAGTTGATTATAAGTGGCCAATCACTGAAAAGAGAGTGTACAGTATGGGCCTAGTACAGCTTTGGAGAAACACAGTAAAAGGATGACATCAGTGTCCACACGTGCACGTGATCTAGAAATAGAGTTACTGTATTTGTCTTGGCCAGCCGATATGTAGGCCTAATTGCTGTTACTGTGCTTTTGTTAAAAGCTTGTGTCAAAACGTGAGAGGTTGCAGATATCATCTTGCACGTACCAGGAAAATGGTTCTAACAAGCCTAAGGTATTGTTGCGTATTAAGGCTTGTTGCTGTTAAATAAACATTACAACATCACTGGACTACCGCAGTGTATTTACCCAGCAAAGACAGCCCAAAAAATAGGAAGCTTTGGAAAAAAACTGCGTGGTTGCTTTTATTAAATCTCCCCAGCACTCTGTTAAGGGAATCAGACTAAATATTTCAGGAAAGTGTGGGTTTTTGTCTTAACTTTGCTTTAATGTGTGGAACAAGGGGCCACATGAGGATCCTGCCTGTGTAATGTGAAATCGGATTTTTCATACCATCTCGCTAAATTTAGGTCAGACAAGAAGTAGAACCAGTTTCACAGAGTGTAATATTAATTCTTTGCCCCCATCAGTGGATACACAGCCATATTCCTTGATGCCTCACGTTTCTGAAATCCCCCATTTCCAACTCAAGATGACAATGAAACCACAAACTGTAATTCACCCATGCATGCCTGGCATATTTTACATGCCTGTTCAAATAACGATGAAATTGTATGTGACTTTGTCTTTCATCTTTCATTGTACAGTAATTATAGGATGTCAAGACTAGTGCATGGTGCACAGTGAGGAATTTAACAAACAAAAGGAGTTGACTTTGGTTATAAGGTCTGTTGATAACAAATGTCAAGAATTGGGTCTGACTGTTAACCTTGGGCTACAACACACCTGATCAACAGAAAGATAGTAGGCATTCCTGAGTTGACCATCGCGTGCATGTAATGCTTAACTCTTCTGTAATAGAGAGATTTAGATGGGTTTGAAAGGGGAATCTGCCGGGTCATGGCACCGTGTTGGAGCAGGAGTAGAGCCTTGTGATGCTGAGTTGAGTCGACGATGTTGCAGACGCCACAGGATGTAGAGCTCAAGATGAGGTTGAAATGGATGGCTTACATCCTGAAGGGTTGGCTGGTATTGCTGACCAGACTATGGGGGGGATGGGGGGGGGGATAGGATGGGAGTTGTGGGTGGACGGCTCAGTGGACTTGCACAGATTTCTGAATGCCAGCGTCCAGACGGATGAGGATTAACTAGGGATGACTGTTGCTGGCTGGAACCGACCGGACATCACACCAGGTCTCGTCTAGAACAAAACAGGACTTTCTTTTTCCTTCAAGTGTTTCCTCTTTCTCCCCCCTCTATCATCATTGGTCTTACCATCCCTTGGACCCTGCCATTGAACCAACTCTTTTCTTTCCAGGCTTGCTCATTTCCTTCACCTCCATCCTTTCCCTTTCCTGTTTTCTACTACCTTCCTTCCTCCCCTCTTCTTCCTTGACTTCCATGTGTCATCTTTCACTTCTTTTCCTTTATCCTTTGCACCTTTTCTACCACCTACTCCTTTTTTCTTTCCTGTCATCAAGCCCCTCTTTCTATCTTCCTTTGAAAGAGACGGAACCCTCACTCAATGAAAAACAAGCCACTGCTGCTGTGCATGACTGCCGATTTTAAACCAAACCTGACAGTTCACAGTGTGTCCCTGTTCACTTACTCTCACGTCATCTGCTCCGACTGCTGGCATCATCCACTTCAAAAAGCCTTTAAGTGTGTAAGCCCAGCATGCAACAAGGCATGGCAGCTTTATTTGTATAGCACATTTCATGCAGGGTAATTCAAAGAGCTTTACATCACACTGTAAGACAGCAACATCAGATCCAACAAATGCAGCTCAGCATACATTCTTTCAGGTAGACCTATAACTTTCAATCAATGCATATTTCTAAATCAATTCAGCTGTCATCCAAATAAATGTATATTTTATCATGCTGTGTACAACTGTCCCATGGCTGCAACTAGTCTCTCCTGACTGAAATGTAGCTGAGCGTAAATCCTTTCAGGAAGACCTAACTCTTAATCAATGCTCTCAACCTGAAATGAATAAGCTGTTGGAGGTGTTCACCTTCCTGCTAAACCAATCAGAATCGTACACAAATTGCGAGGGCCAATCACAGAGTCACAACCCTACTTTAAAAATCTGTTTCTCCCTTTGCCATCAGCTGTCGTTGCAGGCAAAGAGTGCAACCCTCCACCCCCCCTTCCACCTCCAGTCAGCATCTACTCCAGCCGACCGGTCCGGAGCCTCCTTCAGTCTGGTCTCTGGGCTCCTTCGACTGATGGTTTTCTACCCCTATACACATGTACAACATATTCGTATAGCGATGGAGTCTAATTGCCAAATACTTTGTACATTTTATTGAGCTGTGCAATAAACCTTATTTGCATATCTGCAAACATGTTTCTCCTGATTGAAATGACCTGAAATTGGAATATCATAAATTAAATAGGTGATTTTGTAATTTTGTGGCTTAAAGTTTGTCTATTAAGTAAAAACAACTTTTCTCACTGACAGTATCATTTTTCACATTTGATGACTTTACTTTACTTGTTTGTATTTCTTTTTCAAAGACAGATATAAAATATATCCGCTGAACATTTAAAGCAAAAGCTAGGCTAAAAAGTTACGTTTAAATGTAGTTTAACACTTAAATGTACGTACATTAAAAAGTAGAGCAACACACCGTATTAGACTATTTCTGATGATTGTCTTACAAATAAACTAGCACAAAGCAGAAGTTTCTTTTTGAAATTTACCAACTGGAACATGTTACCATAATAGTTGGTTTTTAGTTTGATCTCATGATTTGTCCTCAATACAAGGTTTTCTGTAACTCACAAATTGTTTGTAATGTGAGAACACATAAGGGGACCTTGTATCATTCATCTGAGGCAGTATAATTTTGGTACCATGGCAACGTGAGTATGGGCACAGGAATCAATGTACTGCATTAGAAGGTTTGAGGACATCTTTTCAAACATGAAAGGTGAATTCAAGGTAGTATTTTTTTTTATGATTTAGCTTAAAAGTTTCAAGGAAATGTTTTTGAAAACATCTGCAGTTAGGTAATGTGTAGAATCTCCAATGACCGGACATCCTTTTAAGGGGGAGTTACGTTATGTTTGATAAACACAGTGATGGCCTGTGTGTGCTGCCAACATACTCACACCATCTTTTAAATGGTTATCCAACTCTGCAGCAGCCAAAGTTATATAATACTTATCTTATCTGAGACCCATAGAGCGGGGCTGGCACACTGGTTGATAATTGTTTAACCCTTGTGTGTTATTGTTCAGGTCTGTGGGACCCATTTTCAAGGTTTGCTAAAAGAAAAATTATGATATTTATTATTTCTTTTAAATCAAACTCATTGGCCTTGGCTTATTTCCTGTGAAGAACATAAAAATAACTTAATTTCAATGACTTCACATGGTACCCACCCTACACATAACACATTAAGTTCTAAGAAATGAGCACCAATAAAGTAAAAGTAATTTTACATGAATTGTTATGGCTGTTTTGATTTAAAAGCCTAGTAATGTGGTAGGAAATTGTAAATATTGTTTTATGTTATTTAGTTAGAGGTATAACCGTAAACATGATAATAGAAAAGTAAAAAACAAAGACTTCAAAAGTCAAGAATCATGAATAGAAAATAGATTTACAATGTCAATGCTGAAAAAAACATGTAAATAAACCACAGTACAGTATGAAACCCAAACATGTCTTCCCTTTCTGATGCACTACTTCCCATTTTTATAGTTGACATTTTTTGCTGAATTGATAAAAACGTAAAAAAGAGAAGTGAACGCCAGAGTAGCTGATCAGTGCACAAAAAAAACAAACAAAAAAAAAAGGGATCAAAAAAATTCAGCCCCCCCGGGCTACCTGGTGTAGTCAGTTGGCAGACAAAACTGTTATTCTTAAAAAGATGTGTTTCCCTTGGCAGAGCTTGGCCTCCATTTCACTCGAGCGAAGATGGATTGTTGTGGATTGTTTTCCCATCATAGTAAAAATGATTAAAAAGGAAAGTAACCTACGTCTTCCTTCCCAGGTTGCCGGAGGCTCAGTGATTAATACTGTTGCCTCAAAGCAAAAAGGTTGTTGGTTCAAATCAGTTTGCCTCATAATTGTTCTGTGTGAAATTCTAACATGTCTCTATCATGCGTTTATGTTTTCATCAGTGATGGGAGTAAAGTGTAACACGTGCTGTGATCATATTTATATTTCCAGAAACAGAGTAATGTTTACTGTAATTACATTACAGCCTGCTCAAAGCTATTTGTGTGTGCTGAACATATATCTTTAACATAATTGTGTTAATACATCTTCAATTTACTTCAGTCAATATTTTATAAAGAAAACTTTAAGTCTTTTGCTGCTTGACTGTCAGTCTGATTTTGCTGACCCAGTCAAGTGGCCACCCCCAACAGTGAAATGAATGCACTCTTACCTCCTTTATAAGAAAACACATTCTCTGTGGCAGGAAAGAATAGATCAGAGATGCAGAAGGACTGCATAGCAGAATAAATCTATTGAAACAGCCTCTGAGCAAGATAGCACAGTTGTTTAAAAAATACAAAAGCAAAGTAGTAGTAGTAGATTTCATGCACCTTCCTCATTATGAAATGGCTGATGTACTGGCATTGCTGTTTTAGGTATGTACTGAGTAATTAGTGGCATCCTTTTATTAACACATTGAGAACCAGTGTTGAAATGTAACTAATAACATTATTTCATACTGTACTTTTTAAGATAATTGTAATTTACCAGAGAATGTCTATTTTATGTTACTTAATACTTCTACTTCACTACATTTTGAGAGCCAAAATTAAATATTTTACTGCCCTACATTTATTTGACAACATTAATAACTTTGCAGATCCAGATCCAGATGTTTTACAAAATAAACTAATAAACTAATTAATAACAATGTGTTAAAAGATGTCCCATTAAAATGTTTAATGGTTGTAATTTCTCTCCATGACTAATCATTGCTGTGGTTGGCTGTTTCTCATGATTCCATTTACACAACCAAAAATCCCTGCTCACCACTGGACATCGGCATGGCCATGAAAACCAGGTGCTGAATGTCCAAGCCCTGCTGCCATTTTCCATCTCCTTCTCCTTTTTTGTGGATACTCCAACCTTGTTATCCAAAAACAACCTTTCTTTTAATCATCCTCCTCCTGTTACACTCTCTCCCTCTGTCCTCCAAGCCCCTCTACTGAATGAGTTGTGTCTGTGTTTGGATGAGCTCATAGGAAAAGGATGTGCCACAGCTCCACATCGTCTTTCATCTTCTTGCCTGGACAGAGACTTGGGGGGATGCACCCTGATGGTCCTGAACAAAGCAAGCTAGATGTTCGTCCATGCAGCAGAATTCTGGTGCATGCTTTTAGTCCACTCTAATTGTTTTTGTAATAAAATGGGGGACGACTGGAAATACTTGAGCAAGTTGACAATACAAACCACACACTTAATGTCCCGGGCTCACTGCATGTAAATAGGTTTTTGTAACCTGACCAATTTCAATCTGTTTGAGAATTTGCAGCAATAAAGTTCAATATTATTAGCGTTGGGGCCCTGTTTTGCAAAGGGGCCTTGTGTCAAAATTAATTTAAACTCACATTGTGAATACTTGGTACGTATTCCTAAATAAAGTTGTGTTTAACCAATTTACCACAACCTAACTGACACACAGGAAACCTGTCACAATGTAGTATTATTCCAGCCACTGCAGCACTGGTTAGTATCTGGGTGTCTGGGCAAATAATGTACTATAGCTGCATACACCGTATTCAAAGTGAACTTGGAGGCCTCCAAGCTACATAAACAAAATCTACAGGCAGTGTAGGGTTGGGGGTTAGTAGGCGACTAACAGTAAACCTTTGCCACAGGGTCCTTTTAATCCAACTATTGAGCTGCAGCTGCAGACAACTAGAATTCACACCAGTTCATATGGATTTAATGGAGACCCAGAGCAACACTATTGTCTACAAAATGTAATTCCTTGTGGGAATTCAGTACAATTATGTCAACAATTTGTGTGTCTTCAATACCAGTTTCTATGTTCTGTTGTTTTTAAATTTGATAGAACTTTTTCACAGTTTTTCTTGGAAATAAAGCCAGAGTGCAACAGTCTTTTCTTCTTGAAGAATGTAGTCTCCTTCTACTGATTGTTGTAAAAACACAAGGATGTCTCCGACACATTTACAAAGATGGTGACTTGAATTTTCTGTTTGGTTTAGTGGACAACAGTGGTTCCTGGTTGCCAGCACGTGACAGTAGTGTATTCGAGATGCTAGCCAAAACGCTCTCCTGGCTGAGCAGTCAACACATTGAAGTCCATCTGTTACTAGAGCACTGAGGCACCGGGCCACTGGTTTGCCAACTGCCATGCAGTTTTACTCTTAAACAGTAATGTGGATAGCACACATTCACACATTTGTTGTCAAAATGTCGGTCAGGTGGATCCCCTAAAATCCTTATCTGAGAAAATGTAGGGAATGTAAAGAATAATGTGATCGTCTCTGTAGAAATGAGACCTCTTAAAACAGCCACTGTTTGACAATTTCCTGCATGAATTAGTTAAATTAAAATCATGCTCCTCCATGAAAAGCTCTCAAGGGCCCCTGTGAGTCCTAGTTTGGAAACAGTAGTCCAGAGGTAACTGAAACGGCCTTCTGAGCAATTCAAATCCCCTGACTAATTGGGAAAATCAATGCAGTGACAGTAAATTTGGAACAGTTAGGAAGTAGCTGCTCAGTTGCAAACTGTCCAAGACTTCTTGTTAAAAAAATAATACATGTCACACATGCTTACTGAGATAGAGAAAGCATCAAGTACTCTGCAAAAAAGTTACACATTTTTACTTCAGCAAAAAGGGAGATTCAAAAGTTTAGGATGATAAAATCTCATTTCCTTATCTAAGATGAATACATTTTTCCATCCTTATTTGGACAAGGGAGACCACTGCACTGCTATCAAGAAAAAGTGACAACCAGTAATATATGTAGTCTGTGTGAGGTAGAAAAGTCATTTGTTCTGACCAGAATTTGAGACACGAGGCCCTGTCAAGCTGTCAGGGTTGTAATATTACATTTTTCGCACATGTCAACCCTTTAACTTCCAGTCTAGCTAAGGCTTGCCTCCAGGGCTCCACAGTAAAACCAGTGTGGCATTTTCTCTCTCTTGTAACAGTTGTAACTTGTAGTCCCATTTGAGGACCGCTGAGTAGATATTCTTCTTGTTAGCAAGCAAATTATGAAATGTATCCCTGTTATTACTGTGACTGCAGTATTTGGGTTAAACTGTGAAATTTACACCTATAATTACCTGCAAAAGTTTGGCTGAAACATGAAACGTAGCCTCACAGTTTACCGTAGAATTTAGGTCAAACTATGAAACACATCCCTGTAATTAACTCCAAATGTATTGGTTAAAAGAAGGCAAAAAGGCTTTACCTCCCGCCCACCTGTGTAAAATCTAACCTAACTGGAGGTGAGTGGAGGCACGTATGTCTCGCTTTCAGTAAAGCAGCCCTGTTTGTGTTTCTGTTTAAGTATGTGTGGATGTCTGACAATAAAGCTCTGCTTGATTTGATTAGACCTGACATACTGCGTCTTCCAAAATAAAGAAGAACGTGTCGATGGAGCTGGGAGCGACTGTAAAGTCAAAGACAACAAGATTCTGGCTTGAGGGGAAAGTATCAGGTTGTGTAGATGTTGTTTACTGTGAACTAATGTTTTTAACAAGCCGAACAGACAAAGAGAGAGAGAAGAAAAAACTGAATGAAAGAAAGGGAGGGAAAGAGGGTGAACACTGTGTAGTATAATCTGCTGGCAGTTCATTACAGCACACTCTGCAGGGCTAAACAATCACTGTAAACATCATAATTGTAATAGATGGGGAATTTTAGAACTCTTTGAAAGAGCTGGATGCAAATGAGTAGAAATATTTCAACAAAGCTTTAATTTAAAAACGCTCGATTAAAAATATAAAACACAAGACATTTCAGTGTTCATCCAAACACCTTCATCAGTTGTTTATTGTGCACAGGAAGTAACTCTTGTCTTAATACACAAGGCAATCACATGATCTCATGGCATAAAGTCACATGACTGCTAATATGTAGTCCTTTTGTGTTGCCAGAGAAGATGGCGTCCCATCAGCTGCAGATGATACCCCTCCCCCTGCTTAAGAGGTGGAGCTGGATGGTGCATCTGGAAAGGGCCTGGGGATGGTTTTCACTGTAAGATCTTGTATTTAATATTTTTAATCCAGTGTTTTTAAATTAAAGGTTTGTTGAAACTACAATTACCTGGATGCATAAATTAATCTCCATAGAGTTAAAAAAATAATTGAAAAAGACAATGTGTATATACATAAATCTTCATATTCCAATAATTCTGAGTATAATGAAACCAAGTTGCCTTTTCCCCCTCTTCCCCATTGACCGGGTTTGATCACAGCTTTGTGAGTCAAAGATGGGCTGTTACGAAATTGATGCTAATCTATGATACAGCCGTTATACAAGAGTCATGGGAGTGCAACGCAGGTGTCTGAGCATCTCATGACCGTTTGAGATGAGAGGTCAGAGGTGTCAGGGGAGCTTGTTTGTTTTGGGACAAGACTTACCCGACCCCTGTCTCCTCCGATGTGTCTTGAGGTGATTGCAAAGTTCGTTAAATAAGGAAACCTGGCCTCGTGGTGAATCAACAGGGCTCTGGCTTCCCACAGTATCATGAGGCGGTTCAATCCCTGGCCCTGCAGTCCCATGTTGACGTGTCGTTGGGCAAGACACTGAACCCCGAGTTGCCCCTGATGCTGCGCCATTGGTGTGTGAATGTGTGTTTATCTATTCAATTCAATTCAATTCAATTCAATTGTATTTATAGTATCAATTCATAACAAGCGTTATCACAAGACACTTTACAGATAGAGTAGGTCTAGACCACACTCTAGAATTTACAAGGACCCAACAGTTCTAGTAGTTTCCTACAGAGCAAGCAACAGTGCGACAGTGGCGAGGGAAAAACTTCCTTATAGGCAGAAACCTCGGACGGATTAAGTATTGCGTTCATGCAGGCCCCCTAGTTGAATTATCATTCCAGCCAACAAAACCAATCAGCCATTGTCACATCAAGCAGTCCATTTAAATGTCTCCCTATTCCTCTCCTCTGGTAAATCTTGCCTCCACTACCCCAGCCTCAACCTTCCTGTTTTTGGGTGTCATCATAGCTACTCCTCTCCGGGGAACCATCACCTTATCGTGGTGGAGAGGTTTGTGTGTCCCTATGAACCTGAGGGCTGTGTTGTCT
>NC_048417.1:7164478-7177193 GCF_013103735.1 Etheostoma cragini
GGGTCCCCTGCTGGAGCTGCTGCCCCCGCGACCCGATACCGGATAAGCGGTCGAAGATGGATGGATGGATGGATCATAGCTACTGTATATCTGATATTTTTTTCTTGGATTGGGCCTGCTCTTGTGTACAAGGCAGCGTGTTCCTTGTGTCATCTTAGTATGCAGCTTGGCCGATCCTGGGAGCATCATTGCCAAGTATAACTCCATTTCATTTGTTAAAAGTAAGGTTTGAATCTACGGCGAGAGTGTTCCTGACTGAACTGTAAAAAAACTGTTTATACATAAAAGAAAACTGCATATGTAGAAAAAGTTGTTTAAAGCCTTTTTTGGGGTTGGGGGGGAGCTGTGGGTCCAATTGCCTTAAATTATGTCACCTATTTGAAAATGAAAAAAGTTAAGAAGTGCCTTCTCCTCATCGTCAAACTGTATTGTGGGTAATGTAGGCTCCAGGTTCTTACAAGGAAGGATGTGTAACAAAAAAAGATAATATCTCTGGTTCTGCTGCATCAATTGTTATCATGTTCATTATGAGTGCAATTTTAAATTGGTGGAGTACTCATTTTAAGGCTCAGATTTTGCTAACATTCTAAGACTCACAGTACCTACACATTGTGTTAACGAAACCTAAACGTCCTGCACGAACACAGCACAGACAAAACCATTAGGAAGATACAGATAAAACCTTGTAAAACATTAGCCAGATTGGATGTTAAAGCTTCCAGACACTTTGACACACTTGGTCAATCTTTGGCATACACAGACCTGTGTTCTCTGTGTATTTGGGAATGTTTGCTCGAATAGGTCCAACCCTAAGACCACCAACTGAGTTGGGTCGAGTGGTTCTAGTATGCTGACATCCTTACTACACCGTTAGCATCTAAATCAACTGTTTCAAAATCTTCATGTAAACAACCATTTTAAGCCATTTGAAGAAGTATAAGGCTGCAGCTCTGAACGTCTCTCTCGCTGCTTTATGAACCTCCACTGTAGTTATACTATTATCCAGTTTAGGCTCATATAAGACCTAAATATTATTCTATGCCTCTAAAAATCTTTATGTGAATTCCCTTTTAGCCAACACAATAAGAACTCTTATTACTGTGACACGGTAGACATACTCCATCTTAGCAAGGTATGTAGGTAGGTAAACATTGGGGTGGCAGTGGCTCAGTCTGTAGGGATTTGGGTTGGGAACCAGAGGGTCGCCTGTTCAAGTCCCCATGCGGACCAAAGTACTGAGTGTTGATTGGTAGCTGAGAGATGCTCCTTCTTTTCCTGGGCACTGCCAGGTGCTCTTGAGCAAGTTACCTCCTCCCGTCCCACCCCCAATAGTGCTGGTCTAGCTCGCAGCCCACTCACTCTGACATCTCTGCATGTGTGTCTGTATTTCAGGCCTATGTGTGACTACTAACAAACTGTACACAGAGTGTAAATTGTAATTTCCCCACTGGGGATCTATAAATAGTAAACATTAATTAAATTAAATTGAATTGGACACGAGTGATTACTTTCTTTAGTGATTTATTGATTAATCGTTGTTGAATTCAATTGAAAGACAAGCAGCAAATCCTACCATTTGAGAAGGTGGAACCAGCAAATATGTTTGCGTTTTTTCTTGAGTTTAAATGACCAATTGATGATCAAAATTGTAATTGCTAATTTGATCTGAATTGACTGAACAATTACCAATGACCAAATGACCGTTGTATTCTCTAATGATTAATTAACCAATTTTATTGTTTTACACTTACATTCGCTGTGCTTTAAAAATGTGACCATTTTGTTCCTTCTTTTAAGCTGCAACATGATTTCCCTCTGCAAATGTTTGTTGTGTGTGTGTGTGTGTGTGTGTGTCTGCGTGTGTGTGTGAAACAAAGGAAAGAGCACGTTACTACACATGTGTTTCTGTACCAAGGCAAAAGTACTTAGTGTTTGTTTACACAAAACAAGCTCCAATTAATTGTTCATTAGTTGCTGGCTTCTCAGTGGAGTTTCACTGTGTGGGTACAGTCTGTGTTATAGGCTACATTGGATCTGGATGACTGGTCAGCAACAGAAACAACACAACAAAGTGGGCAACAACAGCATGTCTGTATGTCTTCTAGGATTAGCTCCACATAACACATACTATACTGTAGACGTCAAACTCAATGCTTGTTAACACAGAACATGCAGTATGCAGTTTATGGGAACTGGGCCAATTCCATTTACTCTTGTTAAAGTAGAATGCTAGTTGGGTTACTGAAGTTAGCTAACAGAACACAACCTACAACATTTATGGCATGTGGTTGCAATGGTTAGGGTTAAAGTTGGGCCTAATTTTTGAATACGGGTTTTGTTAGAATTATTGTCATATAATTTCTTATTATTTGATTTAACTTTTATTTATTCAGAAAAGGTTCACTGAGAGGCAGCGTCTCTTTTGCAGGACTGCCCTGATCACGAGCACACATTTGCACACATTCATATCTGGGAGCTGCCTGGTACAATCAGTCTGATCTGCTGGCCACTGAGCAGCTCCACTGGAGCGGTTTGGAGGTTAAGGGCCTTGCTCAAGGGCACCTCAGTGGTGTTAATGAGGGGGGGACAAGTGCTGCTCTTTCACTTTCCCCAAAGACTACTGAAAGGTTCTAGTAGTGTTTTTAGACTTTGGAAGATATTGCTTTCTTTACTTTTAAATCATAGATTGCATTTGTTAATGCAGTGGCTCTGAAAAACAAACTATTGTGGTACTACACATTTACTTTGGCAGATCAGTGCAAAAGTGACAGCTGCTGTCAAAAAAAGAATGGGCAGCAGGAAGAACCAATACCTTAAAAATCTTTAACCCACTGGACTTTGAATGGCAGAAGGACATGATGCCCTGTAGCGTAGTCTGGTGGCAGCATCATGCTTTGGAAAGACAAAAAAAAGCCGTTCTTCTGTTGTTGATTGTTTCAACTTTTAACACGTTAGCGCATTAAAACACCAGTACCAGTTTTGTAAATGATTCAAATGTCTGTGTAATTTCTTCATCTAATTTTGCAAGTGATAATACTTTGCAGAGTGATTCACTGGATGAGTTTATATATACTGTATGTACAAGTTTACACATTTCTTTTTTATTTTTTATTTTTTTTAATACAAATTCTGATTTCTTTGAGCTCAAAGTAGTGGCTTTACTTTCCCTCTGTAGGGCATTTAGGAAATGCAAAACATCAGTGACCCAAATAGATGCCACATCCACCATCTGGTTATAGACCTAACAAACACTAACAGCAAGAAACAGTTACACTAACTCGCCTCTCTGCCCATCCCTCTTTTTCAGCTCTCAGTTTGCTTTGTGTATCATTCTGCAATGTTCTAACTGTAAGTGTAAATATGGCATGATTTACATTAGTTTTTATGTGTGTGTAGATAGAAAATTTGTATTAACATGTATTAGTATAACTGCAACGGATGACAAGGTTTGAATGTTTTGATTTGAGTGTGTGTGTGAGAGAGCAAGAGAATAAAAAGAGAACAGGCAATTAATGTGATAACATCTCATTGGTTGAAATGTAAAAACTGTTGCGCAACAAGATTATTTTAAACTCCTGTCCATTGGCATATTGGCATATGGCAAATCGTACAACTTTCACAATGGAAACTGCGGTTCTTTTTCTGTCTCAGTCTTAATTTTTTATTGGCCATGATGCAGCAGAAAGAATAAAGGATAGAGATGGAAAAAGAGACATTTCAACTACACATACCAGAAACCAGTGAATCGGTTCACTCGTGTGTTTGGGCTCAAAGAGCTTTGCTGCCACATCTTTCTTGCAAACTGTTTTTGTAAAACATTTTCAAAGCAGACATTTTGACTTGTCAAAATATGAAAAGCACAAATGGAAATAATGACATGATGGCTCCCTTCCACTAAGTGTCCATGTGAGCCATGTCAGTGAGTGCGCATGCATAATACCGGAGCCCTGCAACTGGCTCTCCGTCATCAAATGCAGCTATTTTATTAATTCCACCTTTTTGTGCTTTGACAACACAAAATGTCTGCTAAAGGATCCACAAATGTCTGTGAAATGTGTTTGGTTATAAGTACAGTAAAAAAAAAAATCCACATTTCAATTCAGAAAAGCCAACAAGATTAGATGCAAAAAATAGCCATTACTGATATTCATGATGTGAAACGTTCCACTGCCCCTTCCAGCCAGAAGGGGCCAGTTTGAGGTGGCATCTGTTCAGGACTCTTCCATGATGCCTCCCACGTCCAGCTGGTAGCCAGACATCAAAATAAAAAAGCAAATACTACAATGGAAAGATCCTCAATGTGAAGACTGTTATCCTGTTTTTAGATCGGTTAAAGGACAACGTGTCACTGATGGGTGTGTGAGCTACAACACAGTCCCATAGATGCATCAGATCTCATAAAAAAAACTATAAAAACAGGATAAAAGAAGACAAACTGCCTGTAACAGTAACTACCTGGTTATGATGAGCGTTGGCATAGCAACCAACAAGTAGGCGGTCGTAGCAACCATAAGTCTAGGTCTTGACGGCTACCTTGCTGTAAGTCACAGACAATATTTTAGGTTTGTCCCATTTGCCATAAGAGTTACTTTAGGAGCTTCTTTGGCTGTGTTTTCATTCATCACGTTTTAAGGTCAAGTCAAGATAACCTGCCTCGCTTAGCCGCACCTGAGGAATTAACATTATTTCCCACAGCCCTTCATGCTCTGGTGGCAGTGAAGCTTTATAAATAACTTTTTGTGTCTTTCTGTGCACGCCTCATGCAGGTTAGTGTGAGACATTTGTCTGTGCTGCTTGAACCTCCTCCTGACCTGAATGACTTGAATATACTGCCTCACCATCCCACTTATTAATAGAAGTATCTCTCTCTAAGTGAACCAACATTTGTGGCTTGCAGAGGTGGAAGAAATATTCCAATACTTTATTTACTTGAGTATAAAGCACAAGTACTGTACTACCACTCTGTGAAAATACTCCACTACAAGTAAAACTAAAGTAAAAGTATGTAAGTATTGTCAGCCATATTTACTTAAAGTATAATTTTACTGTTGTAGATGTTTAAGGTTGTGCTAATTTTAACTCCTTTATTTACTGTTGGGTAGTTTAATCTACAGCAATGTCTCATAATAAGTTCATCCTATTTTTGTTGTGTCAATGTATAGACTTTAGTTAGCTTAAGACGTAGGAGAATTTTCTCAGTACATAAAGTACACTTCGTCCTTCAGTTTATCACAAAAACATTTGAAAATACCTGGTTTTCACTGGACAAGTAGGGAATTTAAAAGTCATCTTAAAATTACAAGATTTGCATCTGAAAGGTAGTGGATTAAAAGTATAAAGTGGCATAAAATAGAAATAATCAAGTAAACAAGAAGAACTTGAGTAAATGTTTTTTCTTACATTCTTACATGGGCACCCGTATCCTGGTTGACCATGGTTGGCTTTTCACTTTCTAATTTGTTGATCGTCAACACTTCCTTGATTGACCTTCTCTTGGAAGAGCCCTGACCCTTGGGTGGATATCATTTCATTGCATCCTTGGGAAAGCCCAATCATAACATAGTGACTCTTCAGTAACTGTAACGTTCCTCTAACCCTATACCTTTTCCAAATGTTCTGATCTTGTGGTACCAGTTCACTTACTGTCTATGTCTTAAAGACATACGTGAAAAAGGCTTTAATCTGCATCCATTCATAGAAAATCAATGAAGTATAAAGCAGATCAATATCACAGGAATGGTACCTGTAGTAGGTCTAACACCAATCACCCCACGCTTGAGTTCACCCCCAGGGTTTTTTAAACCCACGTTTTGTAAACCCAAAGAATGCCTTTTATTCGCCGTCCACAAGACTTCTATAATAACATTTCACATCATGAGAAACACATGCCATTTTGTGGCACCTTGTAATCCAAGGAGCCTTGCAGTACTGTGAATGGATAATTTTTTTTTAATACAGGCGCCTCTGGTGGGAATCAAACTTAACACTGGTGATGTTATTGCAACAACTGACCCAACAATCTACACTCAGAATAACTTTAACACAAACACAATAGAGCCGCTGGGCTGAACCTGAAATCCCATGTTTGATCCAGAATGTCTCATCTGTTGGCTTCAACAATAGTCCCTTTACCGGCAACTGATTTATTTTCAATTTTAGTTCTAGTTACGTACCAAAGGCTAGCACAAAGCGGTGTGCTGAATTACAGAACAATCAGATGTCTTTATAAAAGCATCCTAAATGAAGAAAGAAAGGGACATTTTTGGGAAAAGGCCCAATTTTAAATTGTATTTAAATGGTATAAATTATATGACATGAAGTTTAAAAAGAAAGTTTTTGTGTCTTAACTTGGTGTTTACAAAATAAACTAATTTGAGCAAACAGGGTTAACTTAGCAAGGTCAATATAAAAGTGAATATAGGTTTCAATCCAGTTTTTAATAATATCTAAACCAAATAATACCAACAACATTGATTTTAGGATTACCTGGGGCAGTGATTAAGTTTTAGTTTTAATAAACTTGTATTGAGGTTCAGAAAGTTATTAAAAATCTCTTACTATAACCAGGTGATCCTGATCTCATCTTTCCTCAGTTGTTGAGATGAATAGTTCAGTAAATAGTTTTTGTCATAGCTTCTTACAAATGCATACAAGGGGATCTGATAACATCACGTAATGACATCTGTCTAGTCTATGGTGTTAAGGGGATGCTGTGAGATGTGGAATAAGAGGAGGTTTGAGAGCTCAACGGACTCTTCTCCCACGGGTGCTTTGCCTCAGCTGCTGAGCCCCGGCCTTCAGATTTCATTTAGTGAAGAAAGGAAGAGTATCTTGACATGTCTGAGCCTGGCCAAGGGCTTCTCTCAGCTGCCCCTGCCAAGCTGGACGGTTGTGTATTTGCAGGATGTACGTCTGAGGGTGATCACCATTGAGCCAACTATGGTAGGATTTCTTGGAGGGTAAGGGCTTTATGTAACTGGGACATAAAAGAGAGCATGGGAAGATACTGTACCCTGCCATCTGTGTCTATCTTTAGCTGGATGCTGAGAGTCCCAGCAGAGACAACGACAGACAGAGGACATTGAGATATATGGGGAACATCTGCTGGTCACTGTCCAACATTCTGCACAGCAGTGTTTAATTTGTGATTGGACTGGTTGTGACCCGTCACTATAATGGAATATACAGGTAAAACAAGTTTCAAGGGTCTGCTAATACATTTCATACAGGTATGAATGTAAACCAGTGAACACAAGAAACATTACAAAATGTGCATTCAGGTACATTCAAATTTCTAAAGCACGGTAACATTGATTGCTTGCTTGTTTGGCTGTGACAAAAGCCGGGTATACTTGATTTGTAATAAATGGACTAAAACATGTAAATGCACTGGTAGGGTCCGGGTAGCCTGGCTCAACCCTCTTACGTACTTCCGCCAATCAGTGAACAGAGGGAGTTACTGATAATGATTACTTGAGGTTATGCAATAGTTTGTATTGTATTGTATGCAAAGAGTTCTGGAGAAAGATGCGAGCGAAGCCATTTGGTCTGTTGTGGCAACGCTGGAGAATATCTAGAAGTTAAAGCCCGAGCAAGAACAATCTTTGCTGAGCTTTGTTGGTGGCCATGATGTTGTGGCACTTCTGCCCACAGGGTTCAAGAAAAGTTTGATTTTCCAGTTTGCTCTGATAGTGGTGAAGGAGTTGACTAAGGTGAACACTGGCGATGCCAAGCCTACATCACAACCAAACATTGGTGATTGGTTGTGGCAGATCCAGAGGGGCCCCAGGCCGATCCAGTAGATTTAAACTTTAACAGGTACCCGTCTTCAAGGAAGTTAATGGAGAGTGGTCAGACTCTGGCGCCTTGCAAAAGCCATCATGTCAGAGGTGAGTGTAAAATGTGACCTTAGAGGTATTTCATTCTCCAAGATCATGTTTTCTTATAGTTTTCATGTGAAGAACTACTAGCTTCCTTAAAGCTGTGTTTCAGAGATTAGTGAGAAGATTGGTCTAGCGCTTTGTGGGGCTGAAGTAAAGTTTTGTTGTTTCTCACAATCCATTTACTGTTCAAAGAACTCTCATCTGTGAAAAAAGCAGCAACGCCAACTTGCAAATGCTTGACGAAATGTACTTCAGAACAGACTGAAATACTTTGCAGTTTAAACAAAAGGAAACAGCACAGCTCCTGCTGTTTGCCATCCATTCCTTTCTGTTGGCCCTCCATACACACAAACACACACACACACGCTGAAACAGAGGGGTGTTCATTGTCTAAAAGACATTTTTAGCGAGGTTGGCTTGTCACCCTTTTCTGATTTACAAAACGCATTCAATCTACCACATTCCTCTTTTTTTTCTTTTACCTTCAATTAAGATCAGCACTCAAGGCATATGGTTTCCTGGCTGAGGGCTCTGCCCGTCCAACCTGTCCTGATGCAGCCAAAATCCTGTGGTATGGTATCCAGGCTTTATCAGTTCTTGGTGATATCTGGCCGCTCTGCTCTTCCTATTGAGAGGATCTGGGTATGTGGTTGCCCAGGCCTGAGTGTTGATCTTGACTGGCATAATGTATGGTCTAACATTCCAGAAGTATCTCGCAATCCAGACCATCCGCAGATTCACAACAATTTCAATCATAGGACATGTCTCACCCCTGTGAAAATGCACTATATGGAAATAATGAACAGCCCTTCATGCACGTTATGCCCACTAAAAGCTTAAGGTAGATATCGTCACATGATCTGGGACAGCAGGCACAACTAGAGCTACATGTGCAAAGCTCTGCAAAAATACGGTCTGCACTTCAGCAGCTCACGTGGACCAAACTCTAGTTTGTTTTTCGTTGCTAGAAAGCAGTAGTCAAATCTCTACAAACTTATCCCATGACTTTAATCACAGCCTGCACAACACTGGATTTAAAGCACTTTGTTCAGATACTAACACACTGCTGTCACAACTGTTAACCATGCATTCAAAACACAATAGATTTAAGTCTGGTGCCTATCAAACACTGCTGATTGCAATTTTAGCTGAAAGCCTAAGCAGGTGTATTGTTTGAGAGAAACAGGTAAAAGAGTAAAGATTATAATATGCCCAGGTAAGATGTCTGAGGTTACATACACAGCTTTGAAAAAACAAAATGTGAAAAACACTACCTTTACTATAGTAAAACTGCGTTCTTACTATTTTGCAGAAAGTAATGGAGGTGAAAGCATTGAAAACCACATTTGTCAATATTTAGAGATGATGCGGACATCCAATGTGATGAAGAATACTTGCTGCATGATAATGGAGAGAGGCATGTCACAGTTTTTTCCCAGTAATTCCATAAGTTACCACAGACAAAATACTATGTTGAAGCAAACTACTGATTTCCGTTCATTCTTGTTTACCTTACATGAAAATTGGTATTTTACAAAATTCTATATGTTTTCTTCAAATAAACTATTGAGTAGTGTGAAGTCACTCAAATTGTTCTGGATGACAAAGTTTAGTAGTTTCTGTATTGGTGTTTGATGCTAGTGTTTGTACTCCCAGTGTGTTCTGAGTGACAGTGTGTGTTATCTCAGTGAAGATTGTTCATATTGTTTGCTGCACTGAGTCTGCTCAGAAAGACTTATTTTGGAAATGGAACAAGAAGGACGGGTTTGTGGAAGGAGAAGAGTGTCAGGGAGAAGGTGGATGCATGGAGGAAGACAAAGAAGACAAAGAGCTGATGTTTCAGATGAAATAAGGGCTACACTTATAGACCATGTCGTGAAACGTGGTTCTCATCACTGTAATTTCATGAATTACTACAGACAAAATAAACATATAAACTGTATATTGAAGAAAATTGCAAATTTTAATTTACCTCAAAGAATTGTCATGTTTTAAAATTAAAATAAATCATGTGAAAGAATGACACTCTTTTCGTCTTTTCTGTGAACTGTTGAAGGGCAGACTGTAGTTAGAGTTTTGCTCATGTAGCTTCAGTTGTGCCTTCTTCAAAAAAAGTGTAAAATGTTTAAGAAAGTTTCCGCAGAAATACAACAGGGTTACTTGAGTGCATGTATGCATACTGAATGTGTTGCTTTTGAGGGGTTAATGGAGGCGTTTCCCCATCTGCTGCTAATCAATGATGGGTGTGTATGTTCCAAGAATAGCCTCGTAGCACAGTTGAACTCAGAGAAAAGCCTGACCTTAAGCTTCCCCCTCTTACAGACCCCTTCAAAAGTCAAATCCTCTCTAGTTTTGTCTGAATAATTCTGCTGCTGACCTCATCTCTGAGGCTCCAAGACAACAGTGATTCATACCAAATGAGTCACACTTAAATAATCTTACAGTGTTCATTAACTCACCCTGTGGTCCCATCTCTGTCATTGTGGCGGAAGGATTTGTAGTGGGATGATGCTTTTGATCAACATTTTTTTCTCATTAACAATATACAAAACAAACAAGTCGCAACATTAAACAGCAACCGCCACATTCTCTGGTTTACATATGAGGACGGAAACACTTCTGTGGGTTATATTTCCTGCCACCGCTAGGCTAAAACCTTTGGTTTCTTCTCAAAATGTTTCTCAATCCCGAATTGGACCCACAATGTTACTCATGAGATAGCTGCTGTTCCTCACTGAAAAAGTTTTCTACCAATCTGAGGGTTGTTTGTTATGCTCTTTTAGCCAATCAGCAATCTCTCTGTGTAGCTACCACATGCTGGGCTTCCTGGAGATGTCTGGGATTGCGGTCATGTTGATTAGTGGCTTGGAGACGTATGAGGTTATATATATATACTTCGGAAACACACCCAAAATACCGACCACTCTGGAAAACTGGTGCTGCGGAGGTGGAGAGGGAGAAAGAGATAGAAAAACAGAAAGATGGAGAGTTAGACAGTGTGAGAGCGAGAGAGAGAGAGAGAGTCCCCAACACTCCACAGATGTTTCTGCAAACCATTTAATCCACAGGGAACTGAAAGTAGATGATATATGGTAGATGATAGATGGTAGATGATACTGTACAAAATTTGTTCCTCTACTACAGCATTAACCCGTGAACATCTTTTATCCTCTAGGGATGCTGGTGTTCACTTTTCAAATTCTGAAAAAAGCCTTAGGATTGGCCCATCGAGGTACTGCTTTTGGAGGACTGAAGTACCTGCCTTCCCAAATGAGATGGTTTACAGAGGATTCCTTACAGAGTGAACGGTCCCCATGATGTCCTCTCACAGACTACTGGCAGTTTGTTTGGACAGTTCTTATCAAATGATAGTCAGAAATGTCCAAAGCTGTAGACTTTACACTTGGACTTAAGTCACACAAATGAAAACATGAGACTTGGCTTGGATTTGACTGCTGTGAGACTTTTCATACTTGAGACTTGCTGTTCAGTAGGCTTGATCAAATAAAATATAAAGTCTATTAATGTTTTAATTGAAAGAAATTGAAGAAACTGTATTATGAGGACTTGACCTGTTTTTTCTCTTCTCATTCACCCATTCAGAGTGACTCTAGACACTTATAGTAAGAATCTCACCTGTCAGTGGCAAAAACAGAATTTTAAGTGAATGTACATTCACAGTGAGCATTTGCCCTATAGGATTACATCGCAGCCTGGTTTAATGGCCACCGGTTCCAGCGTTTTGGCAAAATACTAGGCCAATTCAAAAAATAATTATTGACATTAGTCGCCTGGACACAAACACATGTGGAATTAGGGTTGAAAAATACAGATTTAAGACTGGCTTAGACATGATTATGGAGTATGGTCTAGACCAGGGGTCCCCAAACTTTTTCCAGTGAGGGCCACATAACTTTGCCCTTCTCTGATGGGGGGCCAGGGTCAGTTTCTAACGGAAAAAGTGTGACAATCGCAGGGGCTCTAAATGTAATCATTTATTGTTTTCCAGAAAACATGCTGACACTCCAGCGCACCACAAATATCCAAATATTAATAACCCTTTCTGAGATAAAATAACCCTCTCTGGGTTCTTCACAGAATAATATAACGCAGAAAATATATAGGCTAATAACACTATTTATGAAATAAATAAAAATAACCCTCTCTGGGTTCTTCACAGAATAAAATAACGCAGAAAATATATAGGCTAATAAGACTATTTATGAAATAAATAAAAATAAAAATAACCCTCTCTGGGTTCTTCAAAGAATAAAATAACGCAGAAAATATATAGGCTAATAACACTATTTATGAAATAAATAAAAATAAAATAACCCTCTCTGGGTTCTTCACAGAATAAAATAATGCAGAAAATATATAGGCTAATAACACCATTTATTAAATCAATAAAAATCAAATAACCCTCTCTGGGTTCTTCACAGAAAGAAAGTTATGGTGTGCCGTGCACAATCCTAGGTAAAAGTTCAACTTCACTTGTCGGAGCAGAATCTCAATGTCTCTCAAAGTTCTTGTGTTCTTTCCTTATAATCCAGTTTTGTAGGTTCCATAGGCCAGCCCAGTAGACACCACTGTAGGCTCTCTCTCATCAACCTCCCTCTGAAAACCACAAAGCAAACAGGCTAAGAAACCAAACTAAGTGATACAGCAACTACACAGCACAATGCATTTCAATTCCAGTATTGTTGTGGAGATGGACTTTATCCCAATAGATTTTATTATGATTATATTTGTTAATACTCAGAATGACTACTTTAAGTCAGAAAAGTGAGCTTACCTATGTACTGTATGTTCATCAGTGTGAACTGTGGGCC
>NC_048417.1:7177293-7198213 GCF_013103735.1 Etheostoma cragini
GACCTACTCTATCTGTAAAGTGTCTCGAGATAACTCTTGTTATGAATTGATGCTATAAATAAAATTGAATTGAATTGAGTTGAATGATTTGAGGCTCTTGGAAAATGGATGAGTTTATCCACAGGAAGATCTCCTTGATTGACTGACAAAGTGATAAAGTGGTTTTCACATGTGAGTGCACTCAGTATATTTTTTACTTCCATTACGTTTTTCTGTTTTTGTTGTTATTTGTTCCGAATGGATTTAGGCTTTCCATCTAACGGAACACAGCATGAAATGCAGGAAGCATTTGTTGTGTTCACATTTTGACTGAAACTAAACATGTTTGACAATGTGGCAAACATTTAAAATAGTTTTTCAAAGGAGATATATTAAACAATATTTGACCATATTTTCTTTTTAAAATGACTTGTTCAAGTGTAAATACAATACTGTATACTATATAATACAGAACAACACAACTGCAGGTAAGGTGATGATTATGTTCCTCCTCCATGACAGGTTTGTATGACTTTCTCTCTGCTCCAACATATCATGAATGTTGTGCTTTGTATTTCATCTCTTATTTCTCAGAAAATTATGACATTAGAGTACACTGACAACATAAACAATGTTGTCCACCTTAAGGTGGCAACCAATGCCAGGTAAAAGTCAAAGTTAAACATTTCTCAAAGGTAATAAACAGTGAACGTCATTCTTGTTGTGGGATCAAATCTCCAAAGGGATAATTTCCAAGCATATCAGAGGGAGGAAAAGAGAGAAAAAGTTGTGGATGAACACGTATTATTGTCTCTTGGTTTATATAAGAGAAAAGTTAATTCACATTTAACTAACAAACAAAAAATATAAATTCTACAATGTTGGATCATTTAGTCAAAGTTTAGTGTTTAAAGTAACAATTGCTGGGTGCCTGGTTAGCTCGCCTAGTAGAGCAGACGCCCATAATATAGGTGTAATCCTCAATGCATGCGACCCTTTGCTGTATGTCATTCCACCCCCTCCCCTTTCATGTCTTAAGCTGCCCTATGTAAATAAAAGCCTAAACCCCTCCGCTGCAAAAACACATAAACGAAAAAATGACTTGCGGTGGAATTCGTGATGAGGTGATCATATTTTGTTATTCTTTTTCAAAATTCTGTTTTCCAAGCAAATTATATAATTAAGCTTTGGTATTTGATTTCATTGTGAGGAAATAACGTTAACCTATTCTGCCTGATGCACTACTCTTTGACAGCTCTTTGTGACTTTTGGATGTACACTTATTTGCCAGTTTGTTAGACACACCTAGCTAAAACTAATGCAGTCTAACAACAGTCTTGCAGAATGTCTTCCCTTTATAATGGTCATAATTTTCAGTTTTAGTTGAAACTGCTGCATCAAATTGACAGATGTTAATTAATAATAAAAAGTAACACCTATCTGTAGGACACATTCAAATTCATGGACACTTTTCTAAACAGCTTCAACAAAAACTGAACATTTTGATTTTAATGAAGGTAGAATCTGTTGCCGGACTGTTGCATTCCTTTTAGTTAGGTATACCTGTAGTAACTGGCAATTGAGTGTAAATTTATAAAATACAAATTGGATTTGACAAGAACAGCTTTCACATACAGTATCTGCAATCCCCATCCAGCTAATTATCTAGTCATTCATTATTTCTTTAATTGAGGCCCCTCCCCTCCATTTAGTTTGATTGCATCTACTCTTTTTCCTGGACAGAGAACTGAAGAGCTCCCTCATGATTCACATGTTTTTTCCATGCTAACAGGATAGTAAACTGTCTACGGTTGAATTGATTTCTGACTTTCTGGCTCGCAGTGAAAAACAATCTTCCCTGAGGTTTTGAAACTGTGCAGCTTGCACTAGATAAAATCAGTGTGACAGGATTGGGATTGGGATTCATGTGATAATGTTTACTTACAGTGGGTTAAGAACGAGGTCAAACTTGATGCAGCTGGCTCACATGTTTCCCCTCTGAGTCACTTCTCTGGGAGCTGCATCTCTGGACGCATCGCTCATAAATGTCATATTAACCTGACATGTCTCTTGTTAAGTACAGCGCCTACACACCTTTACAACTCAGTGTAAATCGAGTCATGGACAAAGTCCCTGTTACTTCCTCTTCACTGAACTACACTGATAATGCACCATATTGGACTTTATGAGTATTTATGGTATTTCTTGCCTATTGATTTTTATGTTGCCATCAAAAGACAAAAATTTAATTGTTGCCTTTTTACTATTCTACTCTTCATTCTGTCTGTAAAAGATAGTGCTCATTATTATATTGTGGTGTCGGGCTGCTGAGATTATGATTAAGGGTGCACAACTTTCTTTAGACATTTTTTAGATACAATCCCCGTCGGAACAGCACATTGAAGTTCTTTACTTGAACCATTGACACAGAAGAAAGCCTACTCCTTGCTATTTTAAAGTATCTCTGCCTTTGTGACCCAACAGCAGACAGTCATCTTGACCAAAATGCTAGGCTCTGTCCAACAATTGGGAACGTCAAGTATTCATGTGCTAATGAGTGGCAACACCTCCTGAATGATACATTTGGTATGGAATGGGTTGGTATGTTTTATTATAATCATCGTTAAAATCCTGTGTATAATATAATTCAATTTTCATTGTGGAAACAAATTTAATATAATACTTTTAATACTCTTGTCTAAATAAAGCCAAAACACTATGTCTTTACATACATTTTCTACTTTACAATTTTATTGATAGTCTGATTTCAACGCAAAAATGCAACGTATTAGTGATCCAAAGGCTAACAGATTCTTCAGTTGGGGTTACACTGCTGTCCACATACCATGGAGCGCTGCATCTCCCTCTGGTCATCCGCCTGTCAGCTGTCTTATAATGGCATGAAATATCCAGAAAAAATAAATAAAACACATCTGCTGTACATCTTACTGGCTCGGCTTCTACCATTAGATTTACAAAGTCTATAAAGCATCTACAGAGCCTGGCCAGATAAGTGTCAGAATGCTTTGGAACGTGCAAAGCTGATTTGACATGCTAATCCTTGAAACTCACAAAGCTCCTAACAGCTGAATGTGTAAGTGTGATTCTGTATTTTATTTGTCATCTCAAATGTTTGGAAAAGTTTGGCATTTCCAAATTGGTGTCTTTTCTGTTTCACGTTTCCCATACACACTTCCTAAATAAAAAAAATGAAAACATGTAAAAAATAGAAAAAAAGTGGAATGAGAGGGTTTACTTCATTTCACTCTAATTGTAAGGCTCAGTTGTTTGGTTGACAGGCATTCACTAAACTGCAAACATCAACTGATATAAAAACGTTTATAAAAAACAACGAGCATGATTGATAACGAAACACTTGTGTGTGGATAGTTTCATTGAAGTAGACGTGCAGATGGCTCAGGGCCACCGGAGCTTTGAGTTGGAGGGGTTTCAGCTGTGTGCCCAATAGGATTGTCTGTAGTCTTGCTGCTGCCAGCGAGCGAGCACTGCCCTTCGTTCCTCCAAATTCCATGCACATCTGAGACTTCTGCTTTTCATTGCCTGTGTGTGAGTTTTGGCCTCTGGATGTCACAGTAAAGCAATACCACGCTAATCTGGAGTGTGTGAGTCAGTGTGTACGTGTGCAGTTTTGTTTTAAGCATTTGTTTGAAGTACTGCATCTGGATGTATATGCACAAGTCAATGTGTTTACGTATGTATATGGGGATGTGTAAAAACTGCTGTCTATGTCTATGTATTTACAAGACACTGTACACAGTATTATTCTGTACTATATAAAAGCCTTTTGGGAGTATTTACCATTTTTTTATACAGGTCGATGGGTACAGAATAAAGATAAATAACACAGACACACATATATACATTATGCTGTCACTATAATGAAAGATGAGCAAGGTGATTTGTTTATAACCGTATTTGGTTTAGGACAACTCCTTCTCTTCCTTCAATAAAACAGATTAAGCATTCTGGCCACAGCTGCATTGTCTTCGTCACTAGTGTGAGGAGTTATTCGACAGCTCTCCCACTGAGTTCCCCACAGGAATGCAGCATGTTTATCAGTTTTTACACCACATTTTATGATCACCAAAGCCAACGCATGTCAGGAATGTGGGACAAATGTAAATGTTGTAGTTACAGTATTGATTCCTGAAGAGAAAGCCGCTGCTTCTCTGGAGGATCCAGAGGTCAGCCAGAGCAGCACCAGCAGACTCGTGACTCTGCGCATGGCAGGAATATAAAGTTTTTGCTCAAAAGCACTTCAGCAGGATAAATGCATGTATTTATAGAACCTGCTGCTGATCACACATCTTGTCAACATTTTCTTTTCTAATGAAATCTACAAGAAATCTACAGCTCCGACTTTGCAACCATACCACTCATTTCTTCCTGCTGCATCGTCTCTGTACAGATGTTTTTTGAGGAAAATGTTGGCTGAGTTACATTTATTTTACAAGCTGATTATAAACTAAAACAAATGTTGCTTTGGCCTGCCATGTTGAGGTTTGAGATACATTTGGAAACATTTAATCAGTGATTCAAATGTTTCACCGTTTTTTAAAAGTTTTTTTTTTATCATGACACCAACATCAATAACCACACCTAATTAGTTTCCTCTCAGCGTGTCTGAGTCATGGGATTCCTTCACAGAACGCACTATAAATTAATTACAGGCTACAGTCCCAGCATATTGTACATCATTAAGGCAAGTTGATTTTGGATATGACTGCTTCAAAAAGCAGTACATCACTCGATACACCATGGAGCTCTCTGCATCATTTCTCTTCTGAAGTGGAAAAGTTCACATGTGCATTTTTGGGGTTGGGAGTCCAACAGCCATTACCTCGATCTGTTAAGTTTCATCCCTGTGCAAGTGTGGGCCTCCCTCCACACATGCTGCACTTGATGCAAATTCACCTGTTTTCACTAGTATTGGTTCTAAATCAGCCACTTAAGATAAAATTTCAGGGAAGTATCATTTTAGTGGTGAAATGTTTTTCTTCCATGTTTCACCGGGTGTGTTATTTGCTGTGGGCTGTCAGCAAGATTTTAAAGCAACATAATTGGTTTCAATTTGTGAGTACATAGAACGCAATGGCCTACATACAGTATAAGCAACAGTCTATATCTTACATTTTAGTTAACATTATAAAAGGTTGATGTTACTGCTCAAACACGCTTCTCCACCTGCTGTTTCAAACCAACCTACCGACAGGAAATTGAATATTGTTTGACTAGCAGGGTTGCATATTGTGTCCTGTATTAGGAGTTGTGCACATCAGAAACCATGCAAGCCTCTTTGACCTATCACCCATAATACCCTTTCTAGAGTTGGTCAACAGAGATATTTGGTGCATGCGCATCTTCACAGAATTACATGTCGAGTAGTGTCACTTTATTCGATGCACATCTTCTGATGCTGGTACCACACACTGAACGTGTTATCCTGACACAATTAGTCATGGTGCAGCGGCAAGGACGTGGTGAATTGGGGACTGAATGCAATGAAGTTTATGGATTTCATGTGCATTGATACTGTTGAATAGGAGAGTGGCACTCACGCACGTACGCACACACGCATACATACACACATACACACACACACAGGGAAGGGAGGAGGTGAAGAAGGAGAAGAGGATAGTCACTGACAGTCAGCGTTTCAGCAGACTTGAGTCATTGACTTCACGCCTCACTGCAACTGTGTGTGTTGTGGTTTATGTACTCACACAAACCTGCCTTTTGCTAGGGAACTGAGATCCAGGTGTGGGAGTGTGAGGTCAGGTCATAGATCAGATTCCAACTCCTCAGCCTGAACTCAGCATTTAAACAACAACTTCAGGTTGACTCTTTCAATCACTGTTACAGTAATTACATAGAGCGTGGACACCTTGCGTGGAGGTTGCTCTGTGGTTTCTGAAGACCTAGAAGACAAAATGTGTGTGACCAGATAGGCAAAAGTTTCTGCAGGAGAATTTAAATGTGCTTGCTTAAGTTTAAATGCATATCACAGAACCTAAAAATCAAGTAGTGGTGGCATTTGCGATTTTGACACACGTTAGACTAAAGAATAGATTTAAAAAAAAAAGTAGGTATCTCTTATAGCAAATATGAAAAACACAAATAGAAGCACAGATTTCAAAGAGGTGTCTTGTATGTGGGACAAATTAGGAGACAAAGTTATGCCCAGAATTTGTAATTTGGAGAATATAACTGTGCTTTGCTGAAGCCACAATCACACTAATGTAACTATTATTACTATTACTATTATACAAATATTTCCAGTTCTACTCTTTATTATCTTGAGATGCTCTGTCTACTACACTGGATTGGTATCAGGGCTGAGTATCAGCTTGACTAGATGGATCCACATTACAGATGGTTTCTTATCTTGATCAATGTACAATTCTAAGAACAAAGCAGACATGTATTTAAAAGGAAAACCATGCATGTCAAAATTATTTTGAAATTCAAGCATACAATTCAACACAGAATAATTATTTTCCAATCATTTTTCAACACCAGGAGTGCGGAATGACCAAATAAAAAAGAACATTAAACATTCTTTCTTTTCACTTGTGGATTTTTACATTAACATTTTCTTTAATGAATCAGGATTAGGTGACATCAGAAATCACAGAAATAAACCTATTCACCCAGAATAATAAGAAATGGAGTGAAAAACATTTTCTGACTTATTTGCTTCAACACTTTACTCAACACAGCTCAATGATAAACCCGCCGGTTATCAATGGCCCAAGCAGGCGGATTATTGCAGTGCTGCCAAAAACAACTGCGGATCCTCCCAGGTGCTAAAGAGAGATTTACTCTGAAATATTTTGTTATCTCTGTTTTTTCATTGTTTTGTTTTAATTTAGTCTTGCTTCTTGCCTTCAGCTCAGGGTTAAGGTTAAAGTAATGGCATTCTTTCCTAGAAATACCTTATAAAAGCTGCCGATGCTATCTGTCTCACCACCTAACAACGTGCTGTCTGTCTCACCACCTAACAGCGTGCTGTCTGTCTCACCACCTAACAGCGTGCTGTCTGTCTCACCACCTAACAGCAGGCTGTCTGTCTCACCACCTAACAGCGTGCTGTCTGTCTCACCACCTAACAGCGTGCTGTCTGTCTCGCCACCTAACAGCGTGCTGTCTGTCTCACCACCTAACAGCGTGCTGTCTGTCTCACCACCTAACAGCGTGCCAGCAAGGCTCAACAAACACTGCTAAACTAGACACTAGAACACAATTTTCAATGACCTAATTTGCAGAGTAAAGTTACATTACAAAAATCATACAAATAATGAAAAATAATACCTTATTATGAACACAACTGGTCACACATACAAATTTATACTAAAGACTAATCTTCTGATTTACTTTCCAATTAATTGATTACTCATTTAACGTATGAACTGTCGACTTTTCAGTTCTAACCTAGCTTCTCTGACTTCTAGGATCAAATGCTTGTCTCAATTTTGATACACAATCCAGCTTCTGTTCCTCTTCTTCGTCTGATTTTCAGTAGCTTTGCACCCTAAGCATTTAGCTGTTAGCACACAGTGTTGGGAAGGACAATATTTACCCTGTCTGTCAGTGCAGAAAATGGTGAACCAGAGATTTAGCTAATGCTCACACAGTCAGAGCCAGAGTTAAGTTGCAGGGTGATGATGGCCATAGTTAATAAAATGAATGAGACTCTCGATCATGTCTTAGCTCTGTAGCGCCTGGTGTCCAACAGTTCTGAATCTGCTGCTCTTAAAATTAGGGTAGGACACTGGAAGACAAAAATCAAGGGCCACTAAGATGACTCTCTCTTCATTTCCTTTCCACCTTATTTTATTCTGGTTCCAGATATCCACGACTAAGTGCAGTCCATTTTTTGTTTCAGAGTGAGAAGATACAGCTTGTGGTTTTCCCAAACAGTTCAAATCCAACACCACTGCAAAAAGGGTTGCAATTCTATCAATGTTTATAAAGCCTAACAATAGTATTTCTTTTGCGCATGTGTCCTGCATTGTCATGCAAAATCACATCTGCTGTCCAGCAACAGAACAATGACACGGCGGTCACCCTGAATGCATCACATCACATCCATCCATCCATCCTCCTTTTAGCACAAATAATTCAAGAATATTTCAGGAAGATTTATCAACCTCCCTTCCCATCACCACCTTTACTTATTTAATTTGGACACATTACCAGCAAGGCTCATCCTCCATATGCAAAAGGAGGTACATGAGTGATTGGATATCTATCATGAAGCCTTAGGGCCGCAACCCCTCCTCCCGCTTCGTCTTCTGTCCTCTCCTCACACCCTCTTCATCTTCCTCGCTCTTCCTCTTCACATGTTTGCCTTACCCTCTTCATCTACACTCTCTTTATCCTTGTCTATTGTATGAATGCTGGGTGGAACCCCTGTCTCCTGTGATTTATCTGTGATGTTTTATGTCCACTCTAATGAATGAGAACTGTAAATCATAAATATTTCTCATGTTTATCATAAAGATTTTGTTTTGATAACAAAGAATAAATATCATTGTGAATGTTTTTCCCTGATGAAGAGCTGATGAAGTGATGAGGTTCCCCTGTATGTGTCACACTACTCTATCAAGTTGTTACTGTAATCCTAAAGTATATCTGGGTCATTTACACCAAACGTAACTTAAACTAAATCTGTGATCTCATTCCCAATGTAACAAGGAGGTTTCTGGTTCATGTCTCAGAAAGCAGATTTACAGGTCAGAGGACAAATACGTTGTTTCTGCAATAAAGCAGACTGCTTTGGGATTATGGCTGATACTGAAACAATGATACAGTGACAAAAGACAGTGAAGAGTGCCTAAAGCAGAAAATTCCTAAAGGTTCCTAAATATTGAAGAGATTTCTTTACCATCCATTTTATTCTATTTAGGGAGGAGCCTAATAGAGTTATGCTGACATAATTATCATGTTCTATCCCAGTAACCATCTTTTCCTGAAGGCAAAGTGAAACAGGTTTAGTCATATCATATTTTGCACTTCCAATGTATTATTTATTTAAGTCATGGGCGTGTTACGCTCTGTGTCAGCTCAGCTAAAAAACTGTTGCTGGAAGAATAAAAAAGAGCAAATTTTATATTTATAATGTTTAGAGATGCTCACTTGCTTTGGCTTACTCCGGTGCAAAAGCCTCACAGGGGAACTCTCAAATGCATTCACAGAACAAGGACAAGTATTGTATTTAAAGTTGGAAATACATGTTTTTTAACTTAACACTAGGCTTAAAATTTGTGTTTCACTGTCTTCTCTAGATGAGCAAAAAGAAGGTTTTGGGTGGTGTTAAAGGGATACTTCACAGATTAGCAATAGTATTTTTGAATGATCGTGCTTTTCTCCCTCATGTCCCCCTGAGAAGAGAGATCTCTGTATTGTATGTCTGGAAAAACCCTCAGATGTCGCAAAAATCATCATTTTGCATAATCTGAGGCATTTTTGCCCTGAGGCAGTGAACTACAAGCCAGCTAATTCTGCATATTTTTTACCCGCCCATTAGGTGTTGGACCCGAAACAAGCCGAAGCAAGTCAAGTGTCAGCCATCTTGGAGCTAAGCTACAGCTAAAAATGATGTGCATACAAACTACCGCACATGTGTACCTAAGTACAGATTGGAGAATATGCAGGAAACTTTATTACAGATGGAATACTTGACACACTGCACAAGCTTTGCCTGCTACAGAGACCAGCACCTCAGCCAGTGGTTTTGCCCGATGCCACAAGCCGGGTAAAGGGATATCGACGGCGATGTGTACTAAAGCGGAAAAACTGAACGAGGGCAGGAGTCCAGCTGGGTGGAAAGCTAATGCTAGATGGTCATCATCCTGCTTGAAGTCTCCAATCATTAGACAACAAACTGGACTACATCCAACTTCAACAAAACTCCCAACGTAAGTTCAGAGACTGCTGTGTTTTGTTTTTGTAGAAACATGGCTGAACTACAGCGTACTGGACTCCGCTGTCTAGCTACCAGATCTGCTAGCCTTCCGAGCAGATGCTGCTCTGGTGGGTAAGACTCGTTGCGGTTGGCTGTGTTTACACGGACACAGACTGGTGCAGAAATGGGGGCTTTTATCCAATTACTGCTAACCGCTGACGACCATTCTACATTCCATGCAAATTCACAGCTGTATTTATACTCAGTGTTTACATCAGTCCAAGCGCTAATGCTATCATTGCACTAGCTGAACTTTACAGTGCCTATAATGCGTGTGCACTAAATGTAGCCTGTTTCGTAAGCCGTTTTTGTAAAATGACGTTTTTATTTATTTTAAATATACGGTGAAATTATGTTTTGTGTATATGGTTGAAATGACAATAAAACACTAGAACTGAGTTGACTGCCTCACTGTCTGTCTATGTCAGTAAAAGGTAGGCAGGGCTTAGGAGTCTTTGGACTCTTTGAGTAGCGAAGCAAGTGCGTTCTAAGATTTGGTGTCTTTCATCCACATGAACCAGAAACACATTTTCTGGCTTTTTCCCGGGCCTAGAAGACACCAATAAAAAAAAAAAAAAAAAGAAGTCACATTCATACTACACAAGTGATCCAATTTAAATTTAAATGTATCATCTTTCCAATGGTGAAATATCCCTTTAAGTTCCTCTTTAAACCAAAAATTGAACATGAACACGCGAACACATGAGAATAACACAGATGACGCTGTAGAATCACTGCCAACACTGATCCAAATACTGTGTTGCCCCTGATGACGTGATCCAAGACATGGATGTCCCCTAAAGGCTCTGACACACCAACATGACGGCCGTCCGTCAACACCTTTAAACACATAATTATTATTTAGTCAGTTACAAATTGCACAACAGGATCTGTGTGTATAAGGAAGACAAGATGATGCTGGGAAGAGTCTTGAATGTGGCGAGATTAGGGCTGAGCGGGAACAACTGTGTCACTGTCAAAAGTAGGGGGTAACTGAGTAAGAAGAAGGAGAAAAGGTCAAATGTGAGTCACACTACATGTACAGCAGAAAAGGGCAGACAGCAACACAGAGGAGGCAGGCAGCCAAGAGGTAATCAATTGTGTGTGTGCATGAACCAGGACGAGAGGATGTGCACACAGCTTTTTATGTTGCTGAAGACACACCACATTGCATTTACTGTGCAGAAGAGAGAAGAAGAGATTTTGAATTTGTTTCTCCTTTTTTACCCAATAATGCTTCTTTTTAGGCAACAATGCCTACCACAGAATAATCATTATTATTATGGTTGAGAGGCTGCAGTTAGTTCCTGAGTTTATTATCGCCAAGCTGATTCAAAGACATATGTTGGTTGTCTGGCTGTCATAGAGATGGGGGAAGTGATGTTGTTTAAATATGGAAAGAATGACACACATTTTCATTTTCTGTGTTTAAAAAGAGAGTTAGAGAGAGGAGTTCAAAGCCTTGCTCCTTCCTCACCTCTTCACAGCTGGCCAACCACAGCGTGAAGTGGGTGTAAATGTTGGATTGTCAGTTTTGGAGAGTTGCGGAAAATATCCCCCCTAATCCGAAGTTGGAAAGGTGGGGGGTCACCGAAGCTGTTTGACCATCCGACAAGTACTTTAACTGCAGTAGACTGGCCCCTTAAGTCAGCTGCAGAGCTTTTTAAGTGAAATTACTCTCAATACTGTGTTGAGCAAGAGTAAACACACCAAGAGAAAGAGGGCTTGTTTTGGGGGAGTCAGAGTTTACACGGTGAGCATGTAGCCTTTGTATGACAGACCCTGACCACACACTGCAGCTATGTCAGCTCATGTAGGCCCTGGTTTCTGATTGGCTGGATTTCATCTGGGGCGTGAATGTCTGTTAACTAACAGCTATCATTGGTCACATTGAAATTATCTTCCAATACCAGCATTCAGTATTGAAAAGCACATAGCTTGTTATTATGGGTTGTCACATGCTAAAAGAATGCAAAACAACAAAGCAGAACTTAGGATAAATATTTGTCAATGTTCGGTCTGGATTTGTTTGGATCTCCTCACTATGTACCACACCTGCAGAGCTGAGGGTGGCAGAGCAGTGTACATAACCAACATGACAAGGAAAAGAAAAGCAAGAGCACTAAATGCAATTACCAGAAAGACAAAGGTGGAAAACATGGTAGGCCTCTGACCAGGAAGGCAAAGAGAGAATTTAGTGCAAACGTGAAGGTTGCTTTGCTTTTACGTCACATTTGATTTCATACAAATAACAATGCAACACAATGCATGACAGAAATTTGAGAATACTTACATTTTTACCAGACATTGTTCTTCTTTAGAATTTGATATTTATTCAATTTTGCACAGTCAAAGAAGATGTCCAGAAGCAAACATGTCCATAAAAACGCAGACTCATCTGCTATTTTCACAAATAAACGTGAAAGCTCCTTTTGGATGGGAGATGAACTCCTGGCTTCCCTCTCAGAGTGGAGACAAGCAACAACCAAGGTTCCCCAGCAGGTAAATATTGCTGAGCTTCGATTGGGCCTGTGTGTGTGTGTGTGTGTGTGTGTGTGTGTGTGTGTTGCAGGGGGAGGTCGCAGGATTTGTGGGGGCATTCCTCCAGGCAAATGTACATGCTGTCAATTAGATGGATAATAACGCTTGCTCTCCTGTTGGTCAGTTCTGCAACAATATTGCATCCGAAATATCTACCCTGATTAATGTTACTGTACCTATTACTAACAGTGTTTGGACTCTGAATGATCTGTCAGCCTTTTCGCTCTCTAAAACTCAAACATTTTCTGTATTTTCTTGCAGCTGCTAAGAAAATTATTGCAACACATTGGAAACCACCTCAGGACTTGTCTGTTCCTACATGGAGCCTTTCCTTTTTGGATGTTGTATGTATGGAGCTCTCTACTGCTTGCATAAATGGAGTGCCACAAAAGACTTTGGAGTCTTGGTTCAGCATTGCTGAATTCTTGAAATCCATATTGTAGACCTTTGCTTTTGCCTCCCTGCTTCTGTCTGTGTATGTGGTTGATCCTGTGCTTCTTGTGTCCATCTCTCTGACAATGTCTTTTTTTGTTTGTTTTTGTGTGTCTTGTAGGTGAGCTGCGAGCTCCGTTCCTGCTGTCTTTCTGTCTTTCCTCTCTACGTTTTTTTTGTTGGTCCTGTGACAACACTGAGACATGGTTCCAATATCCCAGTGTATTGTTTGTTAATTTTTTAAATAAAATAACAATATTTGATTACAAAAAAAGGATATTAATGCTCAAGGTGCATTGTGTAATCATATCTAAAGTTTATGTAGGCGAAGCCAGAACCACAGATGAGTCTGACAGACTCAAACGCTCTTTGTTTGCCCCGGCAGCAGTAATGCAGAATGTGTTTTAACTGTTGGTTATCTGTAGTTTTTATTTGTCCTGATTCTTTCATTGGTTTGCTCTTAAGTTTTAATGTTGTGTTTTGGCATCATAGTTGATCAAGCTGATCCAGGACTATGATTTAGAAATGTCTTAGATTAAATTGGGGACTAACAACAGCAACAAATATAAATTTGTTATCATAAAGATAATAAATAAATAAATAAATAATAATAATAACGTAATAGTAATAATGACAATAATACAAATGATGAGGAAATTATGTATTACAGCTGAAGGAAACATGTATTTTAGATATTAGATTTATTACATATGGGATGAGGACTATCAAGTTAATGAACTGAAATCAAACATTGTATGGAGTGATTGCTCTATTCATTGAGTTTGTGTTCATGCAGACGTCTTTATGCATTTGTTATATGCATTTTGGGGGTTTAAATTAAAATTACCATCATAAAAGGCATGTCTTTTTTTGTCATCTTGCCAAGGTTTTTTTTCATCACTATCATCAGTTTTTTTTCAATGACCGTGCAACTGAATAAAAACCTTGTGTCAAAAAAGTAGTGGTTGAATACAATCAGTACAGTCAACAAACACAAAGAATTTGACGTCAAACAGCTGGAATGGATTAGCCTACTTAAACATGCCAAATTATGATTAGTAACTCACATGGATTGATCACTGAATGGGCCTACCGGGCACAAGGGCCCAAAATGTTTTGTGCCCTCCTGGCCTTCACCTGCAAAATGTCTCAAAGAGGCACAAAACATCCACCAAGAGACAATACACCACCAAATAAATACCCAAAACAACTATAAAGAGGCCACAAAGAGACACAAAACAACCACCATGAAATCCAAAAAAACAAAACAGAGGCAGTGACGTTGTATGGATCTTGCATCAAAAATGGGGGGGAATTTTGCATGTCTCGCCCAGGTCTGTGTCAAAGTCTCATAATCTGTCCATGGTTACCCATTAATACCCAATGTTGTACTTACATCAAGTAACATAAAAAGTACAATGGGGTACGTATGCTTCCTGTAGTACTTCACAGAGTAAACATGAGTAAGACATGAGCTAACACATAGGTTATGAAAAAAAAAGTGCCTCATGCCAGTCACCATTATCCCAAATCTCTTAACAAAGACAAGATGATCCCTCTCCTTGAGGCGGCGCACGTTTCAAACCACAGCAGCTCTGTAGCCAAGGTTTTGTGTCTCAAAGCTGCAGCTGAGAATGGGAATCTTGTATCCAGAACACCTTACAGATGTTTTTACAAATGGGACACAGTTCAGGACACAGGCACAGTAATAATAAACAGATTTTCTTTTGACAGAAAAATACTTTTGGTGCTGTTTGCTAGAAATTGTATTTACATTTCTCCAAAGCTAAATTGCATTGTGCTCTAAATGCTGAGCTATGACCCTCGATATATCCAACAACAAAAAAGCAGGACTTGCTCATCCACGTGCACCACCCGTTGCACTGTTGATATAGTGATGATTGAAGCAGATAGGAATGACCCGGTGTGCATTTTGAAAATACCACACGTCTTATCAGCACATGATCAGATTTCCACTGGAAAGTGTGATTCTTGGAGGTGAGCAAGGTTTGGTTGGGCTGTACACTGTAGTATCTTATGAAGCTTAGGCTATGCTACACTCACATCTTTAATTGAGAGAAAAAGAGGGACAGAGTTGGTGAATTCTAAGTTTGACAAGTTTTCTTTTTCTTTCCAAAAATAGTGGCGTTGACGTACCTACAAGCATGTATGTCCATGTATAAAACAGCACACAAAACTCACACATCCACACCTTCGCAAATACCGAGATCTCACCCCCATGTTGCTTCTAATCTTGGGATATTTAATGTTCAGAAAAAGAGTTGAATTTATCCCTTCTCTGGAGAGCAACAAGAATGAGCACTCAGAGATGAAATATGGGTCGTTAATCAAACAAGGACAGGTGAGCTGCACAACAAGGGACATGGTTAAAACGTCTTCCTCTGTCTGTGCTACTTACAGAGAGTGGTGGAATCTACTCACGTACTGTACTTAAGTACACATTTGAGGTATTTAGACTTTACTTGATTGTCTTCTTGTCATGCCATTTTGTACTTGTACTTCACTACATCTCAAAGAGAAGTATTATGCGTTATATTCCACTACATTTATATGGCAACCTAAGATACCTACTTAACAAAATAAAAGTTTTGCACACATGAATATCATGCTTTATTATAAATCAAACAACTCAACAAGTAGTGTTAAAATAGTTAATTGGATGGATCTTTCTTAATGTAAAAATGGCAACTATTTTATGGTTTCAGTTTCTCGAATGTGAAGATGTGTTGACTCCTCCAGGGAGTTTATGTTTTCCATTTGGAAAAAGTACTGGCCTGATATTCATTAAACGTGGTGGAAGGGTGTAGCATGGTCCAAGGAAGAACCGGGTCCGATACACAGGGCGGATACACCAATTATTTTTTACCTTTGTTATCATTGCAGGATAGGTCATTCATGCTGTATTCATCTGTTGTCGGAATAATTGGTAATGAGTTCCCAAATGGTAAAATTCACACTGTATCAACATTGTGAGACAGTGCATGCCTTGGCGGAGGTCTGTGTTTTTTCGAGTGCCCTTCCAGTAGTTTTCCTTTTAATACTTTATATTTCCTTGTAATGAGTTTGAGGTTTGGACAAAATCAAACATTGAGATTGGGTCTTTAGATTCTGTGTATTTTCTTGTTTTTTTTAAAGATTATTTTTTGGGCATTTTCAGCCTTTGTTTTTGATTATACAGCTGAAGCCATGAAAGGGGAGGGAGAGGGGGGAATGACACGCAGCAAAGAGACGTAGGTCAGAGTTGAACCCTGGCCCAATGTGTTGAGGAATAAACCTCTACATGTGGGCACCCGCTCTACCAACTGAGTTGTATTCCACAAACCTATCAATCAATCAATCGATCAATCAATCAATCAATTAATCAAACGATTAATGGGACAACTACTCAGCAGATTAATTCATATTTTCAGCAACCATTGTTGCAGTCCAATAGAATTGTTCAAAATGTGTTTAATCTCAACCAATTTTAAAAGTAAAATGCTGCTCATGCATAAGTAAAAAACAATCCAATGATACATTGACTACTTAGACTTTAAATTCTCCTGACTATTCGCACATCACTTTGTTTACGGTAAGTAGAATTTCAACCCAGGACCTTCACTTGTAATAGAGTATTTTCATTGTGCTGAATTACTACTTTTACTTAACTAAAGGATCTGGATACTTCCGCAACCAATGCACACAAGTACTGACAATATAGTAGTTGCGTCCAGTTCAAATTTCAATGCACATTAGTGCTGTAGAGGTTATTCCCTAATTTTGCATGAAATTTTGCCTTTCTCTCCAAAAAACCTCTCTTATCCTTCAGAAAGAACAACTTCTAAGGATCCAGTGTGCATTGACTCCCTTCAACTTACATTTCCATGACAGGTCCAGGCCTTCAAATGCATTGTGGGAATGGATATTTACGATCCTAAAGTGTCATTACTCATGCTAAGTAGGCACACATGCACGTGCATGCATCTGATCAGCCTAATTTCCCATGTATCTGATTGCATAAAAGAGTGTTTCTTGTATTTGTGGCCTTAATAGGAACACAGACAGATTAGGGAGGAGTGTGAGGGGGGCAGAGGTTCAGCACAGGATTAATGGAATAGCATCTAGAATCTACCACCATACCATAATCTTGTGAAATGCCTTTCACTTGTGAAACAATGAATGTCTCGCAGCCTGTGGAATTCATCCAGTAATTCATCAAGAAATTTGGCATTATATTTCATCTTTGGGAGGATGTAAGCCACATTTTTTTGGGTACTATTTAAAAGGAGACCTAAAGTTTCCCAGGGATTATTACATTTCATGAACAAATGGTTTTAAGCTAAGATCACACAAATATATTTTGACTCTGGACGACAGCATGGAACACATAAAAGCTGGCCATTCAGAGTTCCTGTTCCTAAAACACTGTTAAAATGGTTACTGTTCTTACTTTTCAAACCATCATAGAGACTTCCTCCTGTAGTGAGCATCAACTGCCATCACGCATATTTTTGCACCAACATGGATTCAGAGTTGAAACCTCATAGAATTTGAGTCCTTCCTATTTTTGGCTGTGAGGATCAGCAAAGTAAGCAAACCCAGCGCAAGGCCTGTTGATTGAAGGATAGAAGTCACACAGGAACAAGACTGTAAGTGAAGCCTGATAATCCCTCACCTGCTCTGGATTTTATTCTACGACTGTTATGGTTTGTCACGTTGTTTATCCCGTCTCTCTTTCTTCAGGCTTTCTTTCCCCCTCAGACAGGACTGAATCCATTAAAACAATCTCAGACTGACGGCTATAATCCTTCTTTACCAGCAACAGTATCTCATGTCCTCAGCTTCCAGAAGATGTGGAAAGATTTTGTCTGGCCTCCTTGTGTTTTGGTTTCCATGCACCAAAACCCGTGTGTAACCATGGCTGAATGGGGATAGCAATCCTGCTCGGACAAACACAGACTGCTTTGTGAAGGCATGATGCATGCTCAATGGCTTTGATAGTCCATGTGTGTCACTCAGAGACAAGTGCAGAGTACCCTCATAAAAGCAAACCAGAATTATTTTAACATGTTAACATGATATTAAACCTGTTCTCTTAATCATATCATACCTCTAACATTCCTTGTGTTTTAAGCTACAACCCTCTGAGCCACACACAGACATAAGAGTGGATGGATGACAGCAACCGATGTTGGTAGGACCAAATGTAGCTCCCACAGTAGATGTGTAGATCCCACAGTAACAAACTGCCGCTGTACATTACACTACAGGCTGGATATAGAGAAGTCAGTCAACTGGTACAAGGAAAATGTTCTGATCTGAACAGAAAAAAAAAATTACTGAAATGATCACAGACTTCAGAACAAAACAATCAATAAAAAAACCTATCCTCATTGATAGATAGCCAAACACAATAGCTGAATCTTTCTAGTTTCTTGGAACACACATTAGCAATAACCTGAAATTGGACCTCAATGCCATCCATCAAATGCAAAAAGCCCAACACAGACTTTACTTCCTGGGACAACACAAAAACACAGGGTCAGGCAGGGTCTATGGTCCAATTTTACACATGCATAATCCAGAGCATCCTGTCACTTTAGATTACTGTCTGGTATGGAAACACAACTAAGCACACAACAAAGACAATGGACAGAATCACCAGAGCATTAAAGATCATAGGGAAAACTTGCCACACTGGACTCCATAAACACTCAAGGAACCATATCCCAAGCAATCAAGATAACAAATGACCCGTTACATCTGGCTCATCATCTTTTTCTAGCATCTCCCATCTGGCAGAAGATACAGGTCACTGTAGGAGGCAGGACAGCACCTTAACTGCTGCTTCTTCCCAAAAGCTGTGCAGTTGATGGACACACAGAAGCCGGACTGATAGTAATTGTTTGTTGTTTACAGTATATTTTTTCTTTTTGCCCTCTCTATTTGTTTGCACTGATGTTGTATGAGTTGGACCATCCCATCTGTACTGAGGTTGATTCCACCAGCCTAGCTGTGTTGTAATCAAAGATGAAACAAGAAACTTCATCTTGAACCATTTTTTGGGCACTTTTTGAGTGTTAAATTGTCAAAAAAGTTTGCCGTTACCCCTATATGGATAAATGTGTTATTCTTTTGGAGCAATAGAAAAAAAACTTGTCAAGCAGAGAAATATTCCTGCAAACTTTTTTTTTTACGTAAATCACACATCACAGATGAGTAAATTGATCATCTCCATCCTTTCCCCCAATGTGTGACAGTTTGCAGGATGCTGTCAGCCCCCCTTCCAACCCCCTTTCATCCATATACCCTCCTCCTCCTCCTCCTCCTCCTCCTCCTCCTCCTCCTCCTCCTCCTCCTCCTCCTCCTCCTCCTCCTTTTGGCCTTAGCCCCTCCTCCTGTTTGCCCCCTTAAACCCAACTAGCCAATGGGACCCGACAAGCTCGTCCAGGCATGGAATGTGAGGGGGTATGCATGACCCCCAGGACCAAACACCTTGCTGGCCAGATATGAAGGAGCAGATGAGCTAAAAGTACGTGAGAGATTCGGCTGAAGAATATCTTCCTTTTCTTGCTTATTAATGGACAGTTTATGGGTGCCTTTTGCTTCAGCTCAATGGATCTATGTAGCTGCTGCATTTGTGAAGGGGTAAAGGAGGTTTCTGAACCTAAGACCTAAAGAAAGACCAGAAGCAGAAAGAAGAGCAGGATATACATAGGAACACACACACACACACACACACACACACACACACACACACACACACACACACACACAGACACACACACATCAGTAGTGTCAAACTCTTAATACCGCGGTATGTCCTCAGCTCAATGCTAGCTGGAGGGCAGAGGTTTTCGGACATGGAGATGTTAGGGATGGAGGACCTGCGAGTGGCCAGGAGTAGGGCTGGGAGCTGTGTGGAGTTTGACAATTTCAAAGTAAGTTTTCTTTTTCTCTTTCCTTTTGATACAAAATGATGAGGGCTGAGGATGGTAGATAATCAGCATTTCGGCTTATATGATTATAAGCTAAAATGCTGATAATCTACAGTATTTTGGTTTTACTTTGAGAAATGCTTGTCAAACTGGGTAATGTCTGTTTTGTGTGGGAAGTCAGAGAATATTAGGACATTTCCCAAGAATACACCAGAATGTGTTTTCACACTTGTTGCATTTCTGAGTGGAAATATTGTGAACTCAGGAACAAAATACCCAAATACCATCCATTTCTAATTCAGTCACATGAATAAGTTGTGGAAAAATTATGAAATTTTACATATGAACCTACTGTGGGACTTGTGGGACAATGACACAGTGGTGCTCGAAAGTTTGGGCACCCCAGGAAAAAAATTGTAGTAATGTGCATAAAGAAGCCAAGAAAAGATGGAAAAATCTCCAAAAGGCATCAAATGACAGATTAGACATTTGTATAATATGTCACAAAAAGTTAGATTTTATTTCCATTATTTACACTTTCAAAATAACAGAAAACAAAAAAATGGCGTCTGCAAAAGTTTGGGCACCCTGCAGAGTTAATACAGTACCTTGTACTGCCCCCTTTGGCAAGTATCACAGCTTGTAAAATCTTCTTGTAGCCCTGTGTCCTTTCTTCTCCAAACGTAACTTTGCTCCTTGCGGCCAAAAAATTCTATTTTAACCTCATTGGTCCACAGAACGTGTTTCCATAATACGTAGCATAATAGGCTTGTCTATATGTTCATTTGCAAACTTCAAAGGCTGATTTTTTGTGGTGAGGACGTAGAAGAGGTTTTCTACTGATGACTCTTCCATGAAGAGCATATTTGTACAAAATATCTCTTTTATAATGGAATGGTGAACCACAACTCCAGTGTCTGCCAGGTCTTTCTGAATGGGTCGTGCAGTCAAACGTGGGTTTGGACTTGCTTTTCTCACAATCCTGCAAGCTGTTGAGTCTGATATTCTTCTTGGTCTTCCAGATCTTGCTATAACTTCCACT
>NC_048417.1:7198313-7238313 GCF_013103735.1 Etheostoma cragini
TTTTTTTGTTATTTTGAAAGTGTAAATGATGGAAATAAAATCTAACTTTTTGTGACATATTATACAAATGTCTAATCTATCATTTGATTCCTTTTGGAGACTTTTCCTTCTTTTCTTGGCTTCTTTATGCACATTACTAAAAAATTTTATCTGGGGTGCCCAAACCTTTGAGCCCCACTGTACGTGATGGCTTGTTTTAAAAAGGGAGTATATAAGGCATACACTATAATCAGTTGGAGGTAGGTATGTAGATTTTATGTAGGGCTGGAAGATATGGTTGAAATAAAAATGATATTGTATCATGGGGAAATATATGCCAAAATACTGATAAAATTGATAATCAGTGCAATGAATTGTATGCCACTGTATGTATTACATTAGAGACAATTATGCACAGTACACTGTGGAGCACAGGTTGGAAAACAATGTGTCTTAAGCTTTGTTTCATAACCGTGTGTGTTTTATGCTGATACAAATCTCCACAATACAATAAAGTACACATTATGCCAGGGGTATTTAGAAGGATAAGGTCAACCATTATTACAGCAAATTCTCTGTGCCTCTATTAAAGCCAGCAGACCAAAAGAGATTTGTATGTGATTGCAAAGAGCTGATCTGTTTGAGAGTCTGAGCCGAGTTGCCAGATGCTCAACTGGCCTCAGCAGTGAACACAGCTGAACCTGATGATTTTTCCCAGCGCTGCTCTGGCTTAATGACCTCACCATTTTGCAACATTTTGCAACCTTTTAATGCTGCACGAGGTATAGGGTAAATCCGATAAACCTGACATTTGAAATGAAAATCTAAGGACATTGTTCTCACCCTCTAATGTTAGGCATTCAAAATAAACACAAACTCATTTAATCTTTTAATAGTGCAGTGCCAGATCAAAATGTTAGGAATGGGCCGACTGCTTGCAGTTTTATTGAGTGCCGCTCATCCAAACATCTTCACACTCAACACGGCGCTTCCTTTAGTGATACACTTGCCATGACATATCTCTTCTAGTCCAGCATTACCCTAGCAATGTTAGATTATATGCCTTTGCTAATCTCGAGCTAATTGGGACCTGGCTGTTTCTGGGAACAGAAGCGTTCTAAAAGTTACATACATGTTTGAGTTTGCTACAATGTAACTACTCTGCAGTGTAATAGTTTATAGGGGTGCCCTCCCCAATACACCAGACATTGTATACGTCTAGCTTAAGAGCTTGCACTTAACACCCACCAAATGTGCGTTTGAATGGTTGTCGAGAAAATCAAATAACAGACCGACAGACAGACAGAACTCCTTCTATTTCAGTTAGATGTTGGGGCAGCATGACACAATGATGGGCTGACTTTACTCCAGCCCTTAAAGATCAGACTTTTCAAAGTGTTTTCAGTTCCTTCTCTGCACAGGTGTACTTGTTATAAAATGTCAATTTTATGCTGAATACCTTAAAATATGGTACGGAAATCCCTTATGATTTTCCATCTGATAAATAAACTGTTCAAAGAGATACCTGATGTAGTATGAGGCCTGTTTTTGGCAAGTGTGGTAGAGATATTGAATTGACTTCAGCAGTGATCTGTTATGGTAGCAAATAAACAACCCTTTTACTTCACTGAATTTTTCAAATGGACTCCCTACAGAAAGATATACCGGTACTAGTTATCCAAAGGGTTCATCATCATGGTTTTATCATCACATTCATGACATTTGTGGCTGGAATACCTCCAGTAGCAAGCTTTTCACCTCTGATGTAAAGAATAAAAACCTCATAGTTATCTTACTGCATGATTTGACCTGATTTACTCTACCTTCTCTTTCTTGAAAAAACAGTAGGTTAAAAAGGTGAGTTACCTCACAATCTACCTGACCAACTGTTACAATAAAGTACATGGACAACTAATTTAGAAGGGCCATGTGCACATACTTTTCAAAGGACCGTGAAGTGTTATTGTGTCTGTCTCTCTTTTATTCTGTCAGTCCCTGGCTGTGTTATGTGCACACACATTAAAATTTGGGTTTATGGGATTACAGACGTGTAAGTGTGATTAAGTGTGTATGGCAGGTAGTCAGGTGGCATCACGTGAGGCGGCCCACAGACTGGACAGACTCAGAGGAATGCTGTTTTTGTGTGAAGGGAGACCACTGGCTCTTGTTCAAAAACCTGTCTGAGAAGTTGCTGTTGGACAGTGGAACCCCCTGAAACTGAGAGCATCGGCATTACTGGTAGTAAACAGATTGTACAAATATATGAATGATCTTACTAATGAACTAACTCACCTTAACGCTTATTAAAATTAAGTAATTAGGAATCAGTTTTCTTAATCTTGCAATAGTGTGTTGCCTATAATAGAAGGACACTAGAGGTTGCATGCACAACTTCTACAATGTGACACTGTCTAAAAGTTGAAATATGAAGTGTCTTTGAGCAAACCCGGACAGTGTTGTAAAGTAGTATGTTTGCGGCCAACCGACCCCGCACAAATAAAGGTTCACAGATAATTACACTGCAGTAGCAGCAGTGACATGGTTTAAAGGTGTCAATTGGGGTGTCAGTTGTTTTCCTTTGTAAAATTACCAGAAGTTACCTGAGTTCTGTCTCTACAGACCGACTCCTGTTTTTTTTTGTTGTGCTAGAGGGTGTTTGAGACCATGATTCCTGCTCCTTGGGGTGTGTGGGGTGTTGTCCTGATTGTGACACGAGTTATTACTAATTTCCAATTCAAAGTTGTGATTTTTCCGGCTTGCGTCTACCTTGTTTCACTGAGCCCTATTAGTAAGATATTGTACTGTATTGTTTTAGCTGCTATTTGTGAAACTTTACCAGCTTGGTACATGATTCAGATGTTTCAGATGCCACTATTGTGGTGTGTTTGGTTGTAGTAGCAGCTGGATCAGCTGCAAAGCTTCCTTTGTGCTTGTCTGAGAGGATACACCTTCCACTTCCAAATTCATTTTTAATGAATTTTTCTGTAATCATTGTGTCGTTCTGGTAACTTTCCTACACAGAAACTCAAGTGAAGATAATTACCTACCCTGAAGAGTCCATCACATTTTTTTAATCCTCCGTGTCCTCCTTGGCTACAAGCAACTGCATGGAGAAGGGGTGGGGGCTGTGAGCAATCACGGAAGGCTTGTGGATGCGGCGACAGTTTTGTTGTCATTACTTAGAATTCCTAATGGGGGCGACAGAAACTACACACTATAGCTTTAAATTAAAGCTTTGTCTTGGGATGATGTTTGTGAATTTTGGAAGAAACGTAGTATTTTTCTCCAAAATGCAGCCTATAACAGCTGAATCCAGCAGTATTACGTATAAAAACAAGGATTATGTATTTAGTGAAAATCAGCACCAAGACCGTTCCATCAGAGCTAAGCTGTTATTGGAAAAGGATACAGTGACTCTGGCTAATCATAATCAATCATTCTTGACAGCAATGGTAAACTGCGATAGCAAATGACACCGAAAAACAAGAAAAACAATTAACACGAACTTGAAACTTGTATGGTATGTGAATTGAAGTTAACACAAAGTCTGTATTTAGTCAAACTTTTGTTATTTTACGCAAGAAAAACGGAACCATTGCTATGTTCATTTGGGATGGATTAGACCATTTAGGATTCATTTTAACACTGTAAAAACATGTTTCAACCACTTGCTGTCTGAAACTGTGGAGAAAAAACATTAAAAAAACAAAATCCCCCAACATGGCATGGCATGAATTCAAAAATGGTCGGCAAAACATATAGAGGAGGCTACAAATGATTTGTGGTTAAGGTCGGAGCTAAATCTCACAAACATGGTCCATCACGAGGTCTCTAACTTCAAAACATCAACATATTTGGGGAAAAAGGATGATCACAGACCATGATGAAAGTTGTGTGACTCACAGGTCAGTGTGTGCGTTGGGAATGAGGATCTGTTTGTGTTCAACACAGCTCAGTGACACTATGAGCCTTGTGTCTGATGCTACATCAGTAATACAGGCATCAGCATCTGCACAAACCAACACACACATTGAGAGTTTGAAGTTCAGATGCCAGTGTATCATTAAAGTGATTCCCGGACCAGGTATATCATTACTGCCCCAAAGTCAAAACAAATCAGGCCATACTGATGCACGGTGCACTGTACGTACAACATTTCGACATGTACAGTATTATGTGTGTGTGTGTGTGTGTGTGTGTGTGTGTGCGCATGTGTGTGCGCATGTGTGTGTGTCTGTGTGTATACAAGAATCCTTTGGGGATTAGGTACTTTATCTTCTCAACGTGTTCTTGTTTGAATGGGTAATCTCACCAAAGTATTCTACAAAATCCAACAAACAATTTGGAAAATGACACCTTCAGATCTTTAGGGAGCAGAAACTTGGCCTGCTAACTGGCCAAACAAATTGCATACCGTGTTTAATTATTAGGTCTATGCATTTACATACGTGAAAGACTTGCAGTTGATGAAGACTTCAGACTGGCTATAGACCTGCCCTTAAGCAATTGAGACAAATCTTTTGTGACTTTAGATTTGACTTGACTTCCTTCCAAAGACAGCAAGAGCAAGAGATTCAACTTCAGACTGCATTACGTCTCCTTGGCTTCAGATGGTGGTCGTGACACGGAAGGTTGGGAAGACTGAGGTGGCGGCAGGAGGTATTAGGCCGGCTGTAAGGGGAGGGATTATGTCCCACTGACCCTTCATTCCCAGGTAAGACAGCAGGAAGGGTAGAGGAAGTAAAATCAAATGTGATTCAGGGTAAAGAAACAGAAATAGGAGGAGAAACGGGGTTGGTGGTTAGTAAGAGAGGAATGGACATGAAAATAAAGTGGGATAACGTTTTTGATAAGATGGCATCTGGCAGGCCTTGGCCGTCCTTCCGATAACTTTTACAACTTCAGTGAGAGAAGGAGCTCCCTCTGCTGCTACGTCTATGAATAGACTGAGAACAGCCTCACCAAAATGGACGGACTGCACTTTTACTTAATGGAAACTTACCTCTTACTATGAGATCACACAATCAGTGTGACAACCGATGTGTGTCACATAACTGTAATGTTACACCGTCAAATGTAAAGCATGTGCAGCAAACAAAAAACATATCCTCAAACAAAAGAACATTACAAAAGTTTTAGAAGTAGGCAGAGACATTGGCTCCATGGTTACCAACATAACAACCAGCAATCAACTGCACATGACGGGTTGTACTTCATTGTTTTACGTCATTGGTAAATTAATATGTTTCAAATGCACTTGGATATAGTGCCTGCGATGGGGAGATTGTTTACATGGTAAAAATCTGGGAAGAAAGTTGTGACACATGCTGATATTCCAGGGGGCCGGGGATTAATTAGCAAAATGTAAAGTTTTTTATTTATTTTTTTTAATTTATTAAAACATCCTGTCATCCAAAGCAGCACAATGCATTTAGTACAAATAAGAGATCTGCATCTTAAATGCATAAATGATTAAACAACATACATGGCCATCCAAGAAGCACTTGGTTGCTTCTCCACCGTCATTCTACCACAAAATAACACGTTATTTATTTAGGTAGGGAAAAAGGTTGCCAATTAATTTGTTTTTGATGCCAAATTAAGACATAAATGACTAAAAAACTCTCTTTTTAGAGTTTGCCCCACACTCTCCAGGTTTAAACAATTGTAAATATTTCAGCACTGCTAAGGACACGGTAATGACTGAGGCTCACTGGCATGTGGCCTAAAAAAATTGAGTTTCTATAGAAACACCATCAAACACAACTGAAAGAGAGAGTCCCTGGTAGCTGTGTAGCGGATGAGCTCTTTCAGATTGTTTCCAGAGTGTTAGGAGATGGAGGAAGAGATTAGGCTGTTGCTTTGTTGTTGTAGGGTTTGTGTGTGTGCATGTAAGTCTGTGTGTGTAAGTGTGTTTGTGTGTGTGTGTGTATGTTGAGAAGTGGTGTGCACTCCTAGGTCATCCGTGAAGTAATTTGGTCATTAGATTGGGTTATTATAACGGGTTTCTGAGCTTGACATGCACAAGTCTATATTCATCCATGCTGTTTGAAGTACAGTATGAGCATAGTGTTTGAAACCTGATAGCATTACTGGTTGCAGTGGAGATAAAAAAAAAAGAAATTACACAGTTTCTGTTTTGTTCCCCATGGGAAGCAAAGAAAAAGTCTACTACAGACACAGAATCGACATACAGTACAGGAGGGGGATGCCACAAAAAAAGAGAAATGAAAACAAAAAAAACATTAAAAAAAAGATCTTTTGCCCATTGGAGAGAGTGATTCATCATGAGCCTTTACGTGATCTGGCAGAAGAAATCAGAAGGGATTAAAGATGGAAAAAGAAGAGGAATGGTTGATGGTCAAATGTTTTATTGTGTGCAGGAAAATGTGGCGGGGTTTGTAGTAGGAAAACATGTTTTTAGGGCAGAGGGGTTTTAGGTCAGACACTCCGACAACACAGCAACACCTACACCATATAAGAGAGTGAATGTTTACTTTGATGTTTGCCTTGTAAACATTACAAACTGGACAGATTTGCAATATTGCAAATTTGCAAGACAATGAGCTGGAGAAATTGTGTCATGAGGAGCCTAAGCAGCTGCAGTTAGAGCCACCCATTGTTGAAGCCATTGTTTAAATCTTTTTTTTTCTGTTAATCGATACTAGATCTGAACTGATTACCTGGCCAGTATGACTAATATTTCTGGCTTTGCGATCTCACGTTCCAGCCCAGAAAGCAAATGACAAGTGTTCCAGTATTTAGAAAGGCAATATATTACCTCGCTTAGTAGATGTTTTTATTGGATTGCTGCCGCTAGTTAGCTTTGCTTTCTCCTCTTTCCTGTGAGAATGCTTGATTCAAACGTCGAAGGGTTCAACATCGGTCAAAACGCTACAAACACATGACATCATGCATGTACGATCTCCAAAGAGCAGCACATACGTTTGAAGATGAACATTGCATGCTTTCTGATAAAACATACAGCTTCCTGTTTGAACGCAAGCTTGTATTGGTTTAAGAAAACCAAAGGGCTACCACCAATATCTGCTTTGTCAGAGTAAACTTGCCCAGCAGACACTATGTCTCAATCAGACAGATAACCGCTTGTCCCCGTCCCGATGTGTGTCAAGTTGCACAGGACAGCTGCTGCAGATATGAGTTGTGGCTAATGGTAAGAGCATGTAGATAAATCTTGTGGTTAATTGTTTTGCTGACAGGACGACTTTAGAGAACACTGATAGCGTCTTGCAAAGAGTTGCGGTCCAAATGTTTCTGCAGGACAAAAGGTTATACATAGATTAACGTTTTAGAGGAAGGTGTGCCTGCTCTTATTCACTCTCCTCCACATTTATTCTGCACAAATCTTTCCACATTGGCTCACAGCTGCCTATTGCAAACAGTGTCACATGGGTGGCTGCAGGGTGTATCAGCTGCAGTCTCGCAGGGCTTATTCTCTCTTTGGCAGATTTTAAACCAGATTAAAACAATCACTCAAGTCTTAAACTACTTCTCTCTACCTTTCTCTTTCATTTCTTTCATTTTATTTAAATGTCACAAGGAATTAAAGTGTCCATCTGTCAGCTAGGTTGAAAGGAACAAAACACATTCATGAGAAACATGTCTCCAAGATGTCTGTATGCTTCATTGCTATTCATCTGACTACTTTGTTTTCAAGTCTAGTTGTCATAATTTCAATCTCAAACACCAGAATCGATTCTGCTGTGTTACTCATATACTGTATGCTACTGTACGCCACCCACTCCCAATGCTTGCAATATATGACAATGTTAAATAAATCATTTGCATCACATGCACGTAATCACACATTGCTCCTTTCACACAATTTCAAAGGACTTAGAAAAGAGTGAAGTTTATCTTGCAGAGCCCTTCTCACCAGATAAGGTTTGCAAATGTGGAGACGGAGCGAGAGAAGATAGTGGTTCTCCACATGTTGATTCAGAGAGATGAAGGGGTGTTTGGTAATAAAGAGGGAGAGAAGAAAAGACTGAGACATAACGACAAGTTGCTTAGTTCATCAGAGCTATTTTTAGGCCCGGGCTGCGTTACACAATGCCAATATTTTTTCTCCACAGTAGCTGGAGCTCTGCAATGGCAACACAGGCTGTAATGATTTATGTCAATGCTAACATTTGCCTTTGAGTGTGTGTGTGTGTGTGTGTGTTTTAACCAAATTTCACATACAGTAGGTATCATTTGACTATGAAAGGTATTTCGAAGAAACAACTGCCGGCTTAAAAGTTAATTCAGTTTTCAAACACTATAACTGTATTTTAAAGTCCTACTTTGGCATTACAGACAGAATATGGTTTGGAGACTGCGGTTTTGTGTAGTGTAGTGTCATGTAGTCGCATTTACCTCATGATGACACATGTCCCGTTTGGGTTATGCAAAGATGTTGATGGCCCCATACCATAGGTCAAACACAGATGCTTACCTAATCAATGTTGATTTGCATGTCCGGTCTATGGCGCTCTGGGGAACAGGCTGTCTGCAGGTTTGTGTGTTTGTTGGTAAGGTGTGTGTGGGGATGTGGCTGTTGACCTACAAAGGAGGCGGTCCCGAAATACAACATTCCCTTTTCATGCAGTTGTGTCGACTCGCTCAACTTCTAGAGACAGACATAAATTCAAAGTTAGACACAGGACCGGTTTAGTGATGGAGTATAGCCTAAATAGATTTTTTTCGGCCCCAAACCTTTGACCAGAGGGACCTTTCTGTTTTTTTTTATCTTGTCATCTTACTAACAAGAAGGTGTTTCTAAACATTTCATCACAGTTCTGTAATCCATACAGTTGGCTCTTGGCTGCTGCTGCACGTATCTCTCGTGCTGTGTTTTGACTGGATGCATAACTGAATTTGCAGCAAAAAAAACCTGATTACGGCACTCATAGCTCCAGCAGCGTTTGTGAAGTCAATAATAGCAACAGGCGTTCCCTGAAAGCAGAGGAGGGAGCTGGGTGTGTCTTTTTGTGTGCGACTAACACATTTTTTTGATTGTGAGTGTGTGTAAAAGTCAGCATGTCATTATTGGGGTTGTGTTGGGGTCAGTGTGTGTAGCCATGTGGTCACAGTCCTTGCATGTGTTTTCTTAAATCAGGCTGTTAATTGTTGCTAGAAAATGGAAAACGTTCAACATTGCAATTCTGGGCCAGATCCTGGTTTATTTCTGGAACTGTATAGCCAAGACACACACACACCCCTGCCTTCTAATAAAATCCAGACCATGCCTTCCCTGTTCGGGTTAGTGTAGCCGCAGCTTTTCTCTCCCCGCCCTTTGCAAACTATTGTACAACTTCCATCCCTATTTAATGTCAAACATCTATACTGATTCTTTATTTGCTTGCATGGTATTCATTTCTGTGATTTGGTAATTTGACCTGATCTGTGGTCTACCTGGGGTGGAAAGTAACTAAGTACATTTACTCAATTACTGCACTTAGGCACAAGTGTGAGGCACTTTTACCCACAGTAGCTGCGTGATTTCTATATTATGATTTTCCTCTACAATTATTTTATAGCCATCGTGGCTTTTATACGTAAACATGCAACATATCCTCATGTTCAGTCAACACCGTAGACTGTATATTGTTAATAAACACTACCAGTCTATGGTCCACACAGTCTTCTATTGTTGGCTATTGACCTTTTAAATATTTGTGATGTACATCATCCAGGAGAGGAAGCTCACTATATCTTCAGAGTCACAATAGAAAAAACTGCTGTTAAATAAATGTAAAACATCCTCCTCCTCTGATGCTATGCTTCACCATGGCCGTCGGCTGAATTGAGTACCTACTAATGATCCTGACCTCTGGTGGAATGCAGGCTTTGACCTCGCAACCTTTAACCTCCGGTGGTCTGATAAGAGACGGCTGATAATGATAGCAGCTCACACACAGAGCTCCTGTTGGCGCTGAGAATGACGCCACTGACCAATGTGCGCACACAACACACACAAACACTGGAAGATGGACTTTCCAATCGCTCTTTCTTGTGCACTCTCAGACACACACATCCACACTTTGAGTGATAAACGGTTGAGGCTGCTGACTGAAGTATACATAAACATACTAATCCCCTCCTCTAAAGGCTCCTGATTAACTTTTCTTTCCCTGTTGACTGTCTGAGATGACTCTGTCTCTCTTCCTCTCACTCTCTCTCTGTCTCTCTCTCTTACTCTCTTCTTCTCTCTCTCTCTCTCTCTCTCTCTCTCTCTCTCTCTCTCTCTCTCTCTTCCTTTCTCCTTGCTGTGTTTGAAGACACATGATTGAATGACACTCTTTTATACAAATGAATGTCCAGTTGGCTACACATAATTATTATAAATACACACAGACGAGTAACAGAACATATCTCTATTTCATGAAGGCTTTCCCATTTTTTCTGTTTTTCTACATGTATTTTAGTTCTTCCTTGCAACATAAGAACTAGAAGATTGCAGCATTGTCCACATTATGAGACTGATACGTGTCCTTTGGTAAATTCAGTGCAGAGACACCACAGAAATCAATTACAAACATCACAGACAGATGCAAAAAGTGAGAAGGACCATAAGGATGTCAGCTGCAAAAGTTCAGGAAAATGCACAAACGTGATCCTGCACGCTGTCTCTAACTCTCCAACTGATCCGCTGCCCGTAGGTCAAACCGTTTAAGGGCTAGCTTCACTTTGAGCTGTCCATCACATTTAAGGGCAGTCATGTCTTTTATGGAGAATCTGATTGCTTTGAATTTGGAAATTGAATTACTTCAATACACTGGAATCTTCTCCTCTCTCTTCAGTTGTAAATTAGTAGCATGATGATCCACTGTGATTACATCTAACATATCTGAGGCAACTCCATACACACAGTCACACTGTGTATCAGTGAATGTAAACATTTTGTCAATCAAAGATTTTAGAGGGAACATAACCAGCAAAGTGGTGAAGTCTAGTTTTTTGTAGCGAGTGCACTGAGATTTTTCCCATCCAGCCTCATTTTTGCCCGTGTCCCAAAACAACAACCACAAACACTATTTGTAACGTTACTGCACATACCATCAACCTCGTCTGGCTTATTTTCTGTAGATCTGCATACCCGTCTTATGCAATGTCACCCGAAGCTGCAGTAGCTTCAGGGACAGGGTTACGAAAATGATGAGTGTAGTTTTAGTTTGCCTTTTGGGTCTCTCTGAAGTCAAAAGAAATTGGAAATTAAATTACCTTTGTTTGTGACAGCCATTGTTTGGCTGATGGGGTCATGAGGGTCATCCTGAAGGAGTGTAATGCCGTAGTTCCAGTAAATTCTTCAGAAACAGGCAGCTGAGTGAGTGTGAAACAGTGTAATTAAGTGCTGTTTTAATCTTATTGCCAGAAAGACAACGGATTTTACATTACTTGAGACAATTTCGTAAAACCTCAGACGAGCTTCAATGACAAGATTTTTGAATGTCAGTGTTTTTTTCTATATTTATTTCCACAAAATCTAGCAACTACAAAAAGGCTAAGGTAGGCTGAACATTAGGGAAAGATTGATTACAGTTTATAGCATATGGCGCCTCACTTTATAACTAACACAGTTCTGTCTACCTTGGACATAAATCAAGCACTGCAGCATCATCCGATATGAACAGACATTTGCAGGGATACTGGGTCAGTTTGTACTAAATAAATTAAACTAAGGGGCAATGGCTTCGTATTGCTCACAATGTTAGTTTCCACCTGCTGGAAACACCGGATAGGTGGGGTCTCCTGCCACATTTCAAAATGTCTCTCGTTTGAATACCTTGAACAACTTGCTTCACTCACACCCTTGATGCATTTAGACAAGGACTAATTTAGCATGGTGTTTGTGTTTTGGGAAATGTGGTGGGTCAATGACATAGGAGATTCCAACAAATGTGAAATGTGCTCCATTTTATATAAACAGACATTAAATAATCACATTAATTTCACCAAATTATTAACACTGATTAGCCACATGTCCAAATCAAAAATCCCAGCATTGGCTCATTTGCTGTTTGATTGGTTAATCGAAACCTCCATGCTTAGCAGGAACCCTGCTGCTCTCACTCAGAAACCCTGTTCAGTTGAACCTGCTGCTGACACCAGCATGATCCCTCTGAAAACCAAACAGTCCAGTCAGGAAATAACCTGTCCTGCTGCATACTCAGAATTACTTACGAAATTACACAAACTTTCTTCTTCGCCATCTCTATGACAGGTGTCTGTCCCTCTGTGTCATGTGCCCTTCTGTCCTCAACCATACATGTAAATATTATAAATCTTCTCTCCTGTTATGTGACTGAACACAAGAGCACACAAGTAGACCAAAACTCAAAATCAAAAGTGATTCGTACATAAAAAAACAGTGTAGCAAAATATAAAACACTACAAAACAAAGCATTAAATATGTATAAACATTTACAATGAAATAGACATATTAATACCATCTGAAATGCAAACGCACCTAAAATAAACCCAAGCCACATACTGCTGCATGTGTGACACAGTCCGGATGATACAACAACAGCGATGATAAAGCACAAACATGACCATTTCAGTATGTCAATGGCATCCCTCACTCTGTAGGGAGACTGTGCTAATCAGATTAGCAGGGTTAGAGGGTCTGGAAGGTGGAGGAGGGGTGTGCGTGTGTGTGTGTGTGTGTGTGTGTGTGTGTGTGCCCAACAAGAGAGCAGATGTAACAGTCCAACAGCAAGGCTCAGACCGTCTGTGTCTCTGATGTCTGTCTGACTGTCTGATCGCCAGTCTCACTGTCTGTCTGTCTGTCTGTCTGTCTCAGACGGGCGAGGTTTAGGACAACACCGAGTTATCAGGAAATGTTGGTGCCAATTTAAAGAGTCAGGTTTTCTTTCACTTACCTCTTGTGTATCTAGCCATACAGTAGTTGGAGATTTATCTGCCGTTTTACAACACAATGGAGGTGAAATAACTGAATTTGTTGTGCTGACATTATTGTAAAAATCTTTTCGCTGAACAAATATTCCCTATGAAAACTGTCAAGAGTAACACTTAAAGTTTTGTATTTTCTACACACAGCCGCTTCCCACAACTTCTTTCTGTCAGTGAAAGTAATCCTGGCATGGATTATTGGTCTTTCAAAATATTTTTGGCCATGCAAACTAGTACAACATTAGTAGCATAAATTGCATGTTTAGCTCTTTCTTCAAGAAACACCTCTGAAGATAAATATGTCAGCTAATTATAGAAACTGGAAATAACTGGTCAAATATTCTAACCTGACAGGATGACAGATTACATAAACCTCTAAACTAGCTGCTATCAAGTCATAAAAATGTCATCAACAACCTCGGCTGTAATTTAGTAGTTAGGACCTGAATCAACCAAATCGAAAGGCTGAAAGCTAAGAAAACAAACAGAACGTAAGTTTACATTTTACAACTTTGAAGGCATAATCTGGTTTAAAGTGGCCTTGATGTAATGAGACCTAAAACAAGGCCTAACAACGTCATACCACTCGAGCCAGGTCTGGTGGAGGCAGCGGCGAGCTAACCCGCAATTTCAAACACCAACACAATGTTGTTTAGATGTCTTCCCTCCCTCTCCTCCACCTGAGTCACTCTTCTCACCGCAGACTTTTGTCTCGGTCTGGTTACCCAGGCTGCCTCCGTCTGTCCCCTCTGCATGTCTCCACAACCTGATCCGCCTGGGCCTTGTTGCGCCACAATGTTTAGACAAACTGAAAGAGACAGAGACACACTGGCTGCGTGGAGGAGAGTGATGCTAAAATTTCCGCCTTCTCATTCTGTATAACTGCCCCTGATGTTTGTCTCAAAGGGCTTAAATGCTGGATCCGTAAATCCCTGAGGAGTAAACAGATGATGGACTCAGCATAAAGACCAAACCAGTGGGAATGAGAACTAGTCTTAAGGAGTCTTGTCACGCCCAGTCTAGGGGTGCCTGAAAGGCCCCATATTCCCTGTCTCCGAAGTAGCCACAAACAATTAGTTGTTTGAATGTCACAAACTTATTCATTTTGCGTTAAGTAAGAACTATATTATTTAAAATAGATGTAAGTAACTTATACAAGGCTTCAAATTGGCCTACAGCCAAAACAACAAACAATCCAGTCTAAAAATTAAGAAATTGACCTAAGAAAGCAAGTTGGGTGGTTATGACACAATCGTTTTTAGAAAAAACGTCTACTACGGAGCCATAACGTGAGATACAAGGTAAAGGAGCCTTTTGTACATTGTCGTGTTTCTTTAGAAATAAATAATGCACAAATAGAGTCCTGAAATTCTTCAGATGTAAAGTTATTCACTGTCAAAGTGGCACCAAAATGAATGGCAGTCAATGGGATGATAACTGCCGGTGATGGCTTTGTACCAGACGTTTTGTCTAGCCTCTACCAAAAGAGTAGAATGTGGCTCCTGGTGGCTCCAAAGTTCTCAAATTTTCATATTTGTTGGTGCTATTTAGGTAATTAAAAACAAGTCAATGTTGACTTTTGGTTTCATATGGGACACTAACAGCACAACCTCCTCCGTATGTCAGCTTTGAACACGGGAAACGTATTTATGATACATCAAAAACAAATCGATTCCTGGACAAACTGTGTTTATCTTGAAAATATTGTAGTTGAGACTGCAGTATAATTGTATGGGAGTGTAGTTTTATGGAGACAAAGCTGGAATTTGTGACATGTTTTGACTGAGTAAGAAGTAATATAACAAGTAATGGAATTGCTTTTATTTATATGTATATAATAAAACTTTCAATAAGTAATATGTAACCAGTATTTGATTACAATTTTCAAATAACTTGCTCAACACAGGTCCAGCCAATAGGAGGGCCAGAACAGTATATGTGATGTGCAAACGTGGAGTGTTTCAGATATAAAGTTGTATAAGGTTTTTCACTTACACAGTTAGAACAATTTTGCACCCACATCATTTTTTCCAGAATTTGTAGAGCCATACTTCACCCAGAAACCTCTGAGTTATGCTGTTCAGGGTAAAAAGGGAAATGTCTGTCTTTATTTTTGGCAGGCAACGTGGAAGTCTGGCTTCTTAAAGTAGCAGCAGAGGTGGTGGCGGCAGTGGTGAAGGATGCTGTTTTGGGTCACAGCAACTCCCTGTCTGCTCGAAGCACCTCTGTCATCCGTCACACATGCATCTGTCTATCTATGCACATGGAAACCGGAGCTTCTAAACTACTCATCATGTCCTTGTGGCCTCTCTTTAAAAATGCTGCACATGAACAGCATTTGTTTGTTTTTAAAATAGGGAGGGAGGGAAGAGAAGAGTACTCTTTTAATAGATATTCAGCTATGTATACTGTGTGCAAAGGTGCATTTGTGCATGTGTTTACAGTGCTAAGTGCGACCCTAACACCCCAACCCTACCCAGACAAGAATGAAGCCTTCATGTGAGGCTCCAGTCAGAGCTCTGAACTCTCTCCAGCTCACTTCTCTTTCTGAAATCTACTGTTTGCCTTTCAAGCTGATATTCTCCCCGGCTTAAGGTTTACAATAGTCGGATTCTCCATGCGTGCAGCAGACATTCCCTTTTAGACACGCTAAAAAATGAAAATGTCAGATGATATTCACGTGGACACATATGGATTCTCTGTGCGTTTTATTTTTATCACTAGATTAGGCTTCCCTCTACTGCAGTCATTCCAAGCTTGGTTAAGGCATGAGGAGAGTCTAGGAGGGTTTGGCTGCCTTCTGACAGTGTGTTGTGTGACCCACTTAGGGTTTTTTGGGATGAGTCAAATGTTTGTTTTGAGGCACGGCGAGATGTGTTGCTTTTTGCCATGGATACCGAAAGAAAAAACTCTACAAAGAACTTTTTATTGTCGCAACCCGGCGTCTTCTAGAGTGGAACAAAGAAGAGGTAGAAACAAAACAGTTCAGAGCAGTGGTAGTTGTGGTCAACCAGTGGCGTTTCCAACCATATTACTGTATGACACACCCTCAATTTAATCTCGCTTTTTTCTTTGGATCCCTCCAGACTATATGCTTGAAGAAGAGCAGGAAACATAAGCAGTCATTTACCCCTAAAATGAGGGAACATGAAGTGCAATCGAAATTCAAGAACAAATGTGACTTGACCACACCGGGCGCTGGAGGACAGGACTGTGCATCAAGAATTGCAGCCATTCTCCAGAAAGAAGTCACAGTATTCTCCGGCTGTTGTTTCATGCAGCTTGTAACATGATCAAAGAAGATGGCCGAGCATTATCAATGTTCTTATCATCCAATGCATGTCTCTTTTCGGGGGGACAGATAAGATGGAACAATTGTTGCATGCCTACCAGCGGAGGAGACATTGGCTAACGATAAGGTGCTGTGGAAAATAGTCCGGTCAGAAAGACACTTTGTTATGATTTGAAGCATTTTGGCAGTGGAAGATCTCTGCAGAAAAATTAATTTCCAATGGTTATTAATGGTTATATAATGGTTATCCATTTAAAGGTATCTCTTTAATATTGAAGTCCTAACTGTAAAACACAGTAATCTGATTACAAATGCGAGAATTCTGTTTGTATGGTCGACAAATCAGTTTAACTTCAGCTTTGATGGAGGTGTTTTCTTCATGCCTTCAGACTTTTAAAAGTAAACACTCCCACCCACTTGGAAAATTATCCCACAGTTAAGTATACATTAGCTAGCTATAAGGAAAATGCGTCATGCCTATGTAGAAAGAAAATACTGTGGACATTCCTCCTCGTCAGCCATGTTATTCTTGGCCCTTGGAGAACATTCTTACACCTGGCCCGGACCCTCTGCAAACCCCCATCCTGTCGTACAAGAACAGTCACCTTCTATATGGCACTGACCGCCAGACAAGGAAAACATGTGATAGGCCGTTCAAATAAAAACGCACACTGCCAAGCTCAAGAAACCAAACATGCTTTCGGGTAGCTATGTCAAGACATGTGGGTTGGGTTAGGAAATGATCAGTAGTTAGGTCTTCAAAATAAAAGTGGCAACACATTAAATACAATTTTGAGCCTCCTCTGAGCACAATATAAACTAAAACATAAACCTCTGAGAACTAGATTTTGAAACGTGTCGCTCTACAAGACGTAGCAACAAAATAAGCTAATGATGCAGGATTGGCTTTTGAGGGGTAATACACTTAACTGGTGCAAAACTAGGCTACCTAACAAATCACCTTATTACCCAAACCAACTGACATGCTGTGAAGAGAGCTGGTGATGTTACTACCTGATTCCGTAGAGAGGCACAGTTGGGTCTTTTGGCCTAATTGAGGAACTGAATTTGTCTAGTTTCCTTTAATCTGTTACACTTGCTGAATGCAGTACTTGTATGCTATTTTTTGTACCTCTACCTTTGTAACCTATATTTGTGTTCTTTCATTCCTGATGTGATTATATAGTGCATGGGGCGTGGGACAAGGACATTGACATGGCAACTCCCACCTTTGGATCCATTATCCAGTAGATTTGAAGCCCTGTGCAACCAATTACCAATTGAGAATAATGTACTTGTTTTGAATTATTAAATTTATGTTTGCCTTTTGTCTTTGTCCATTTTGACTTGAATATAGGCACAGTAGTGTTAAAACATGAGTTTGCTTGCACAGTTAAAGGCTGAAAATCAATTAGTGTGCTCCAGACCCTTATTTCCGCTTGCATGTCATGCAGTAATCTGGAACGTTTAAGGATACTTGCACACTGGGGCTGCAGGAAGTAACCTGCTTTGCTTAGATATTAGGAGATTTTTGTAGAAAATTAACACCGGAACTTTACTCTGTGTGTTTGTAGTTTTTACAAGCACTGCTAACCTTTGTCAATAACATGCCACCTTATCTCGACTTTTACTTTACATGCTGTGTTAAATTGTGATTCTTCTCACCCCGCAAAAAACCGATCCTGTTTTGTAAACACGGCTTTACTTTGAAAAGCATGAGCGGAAGTCGTATGTTTCATCCCCACGTTGTTCACAACTAGAGTCCGATGAGGCGGACCGGAGTCGCAGCGCTCAGACACAGAGAGGAGCGCAGTGCACAGGTTTCACCTCCTCTTCCTCCGGATCAGCACCTATCCATCATGGATTCTCCTCGGGCTCTTGCCCTTCTCTTTATCGGATAATTTTGGATTTACACTCGTATCATGGGAATACTGCGCGCTTGGCCCCGTGGATCTATTCAGTCTTGATGGAAACCATGTCACCGCAGCAGGGGACCATGGGACAGAACAGGTCCGACTCCCTGACAGGGGGGAGCAAAGCCCTTCCCGACAGCAAAAAGGTACGAGTGACACTTCTCTGTTGGACTTTGATGCTGATGGAGTGCTGACTCTGCACACGGTTTGCGTTTTAGCGCACTGAGTTGCTCATTAAGGTTAAATTAGTATATTCCAATTGCACCCTTAAGACCCAGGAAACTGGTATTTTACGCTCTCATAGCTACAATATTCCTGCAGAGACATGCGGTGTGTAATTTTCAAGTTTAAACTCCGAATAGAGGTTATGTTTCTTTGTGAAATCTTAGTTTTCTATGCTTTACTTGTAGTATTATTATTTTTTCTTTTTCTTGACATTCTTGCAAATCTGCACTTATTTGGCGTGCTTTAATACGGTTTGGACTGGATAATGATTAGCTCCGTTGATAGTGTTGTCACTGCTATGTCACGGTTTCCAATCAGTAGTTAAACTTTTCCTTCAGGTTTGTTTAATCAGACATGTATTGTGATTCAGTGCGTTATCTGATGACCGACATCTTCAGGTCCATGGCGCACAAACGTTGCAAGTGTGGAGTTTTTATCAAGCGTTTCCAGAAAAGAAAAGTATACGGTCTCTGCATTTTGATATATTGTAATAATATTACCAAATATTGACTTGATTAAAGAACGTTTCAACCAAGAACTAAAGCCCAGATCCCCATTGGTTTTACTGGTTTAATGTTAGTTTTGGAAACCAGTTAGCTGAGTAGACGAGAAGGAACCACATGACAGAGCAGGATAATGTGCTGATAATGATTATTCCTTAATCAGACAGACAGGAGGCACCACCAAACATAGAGGGATGGCTCCTGCGCTTCAGAGCTACAAGTGGCATTCTCTCAAATTACTTTGAGCACTACAATAATCACTAAATGCATGGTTTCATATTCTAACCCTAATCTCTGGCTTTCCAGTAAATGCACTCGACATTGTTACAGTAATGTATTGTAGCTTTCCAACCCCAGTTTTGGTCCTTGACCCTGATCTGCAGCACTGACAGACAGCAGATGTGATGTCCAGCAGGTCGGTTGTAGTAGACGGCGCCCCCCTCCAACGCGTGTTTCAAAAGGTGTAACTGCATCTTTCAGAAGGCAGGATGTGAGCTGTGGAGGCGGTTAATGTTGCAAAAAAGCAGCGATTGGTGGTAACATTCCGAGAAAAAAAAAAGTCATGACCAGTGGTGGAATGAAACTAAGTTCATTTACTCAAGTACTGTTCCTAAACTTCAGATTTCAAGCACTTGTAATTTACTTGAGTCTTTGCTTTTCATACCATTTTCTACTTCTGCACCGCAACATTTCAGAAAGAGATATTTTACAGCTTTAGTTGCTAGTCGGTTACTTTACAGATGAGGATTTTTTGCACACAAAATACATGTAGTTTATAAATCTGATGTTTTATTATAAATGAAACTGCCTGACAATGTAATGGCCCACAAGTCCAGGTAAAATGTTAAGACCGTCAAACACAGAACACTTTTGATTGTTTCCAGTTTCTAAAATGTGAGGATTTTTCTGCATTGAATACTTTTACTTTTGATACTTTAAGTACATTTTCCTGATGATACTTTACTTTTACTTAAGTTACATTTTCAATACGGGACTTTTACTTGTATAAGAGTATTTTTACAGTGTGGTATTAGTACTTTTACTTAAGTAAAATGTCTGAATACTTCTTCCACCACTGGTTGTGTCCTCTAACATTACCAACACAAACAGCATGAGTGATATCCTCAGAAATCCCTTTTCTGATTATGCCTTGAAAAGCCCTCATCAGCCTTAATCTGTAAAACAAAAAGATAAAAAAAGAGAGAGGAGTAATGGAGTTTTAATGACAAAATAACCCAAAACAACTCTGGATATATTCACTGTTTAAACTCTGATCTGAACATCAAAATTAATGCATGATGGTTGCAGTACTGTTATGGTGTTATTCTTCAATTTCTTCAATCCAATACATACAGAAGACAATACAACAGAATACAGTTACTCATGTTTTCTTAAAGTTTTTTGCAGTTATTGGAATTCTGTCATACTTCTGTGAGGTAGCTTTCAGTTCAGTTTGAATCATGTTGCATTGGGAGTACGCTGTATGGGGGATCTTAAACATTGTGCAACTGCTGGAGGACATATTTCTCTTTTTAAATGTCCCTTTGTCAACAAAGGGACGTTAACAATTTAGCTCACTTCCTCTTTTCCATCTTTACTGCAGTCACTTCTCTTCTTTCAGTCACCATCCTTCTCTTTCTTAAATTCTCTCTTTCACACTCAAACACATATACTGGAGCTTTATCTATTTCCCTTTCCTATATTTCCCGCACTGACCAAAATCAACCAGCCTCAAGCAGTGCTGACAAATGCCCTTTGCAACAACGTTATTTATCATCCACTATGCGATGCAAACCAAAAAGAATGGTTCAAACCATCACCTTAAGCCACCACTTGCATTGACCCATCTTCTCTCTCTCTCTCTCTCTGACTGTGAAGAAGATGAAGACCTTGGCCCAGAGACGACAGTCCGCCCCCTCATTGGTCATCAGCAAAGCCCTTACCAGATCGAAAAGCACATCCAGGTATGAGGGAACACGTACACACACGCACACACATACGCACACACGCACACACACACCCACACAACATGCTTTCATAGTAAAGAGCTACTTCGGCGTTGACATCATTGTTGGCCTGTAGTTCCTCAATGAAGCCATGCTCTCCCTCAGTAGATGGTGTTAGAGATGCAGCTGCTGCAGAGAATCCCGCTACACGAGTTTTACTGGTTTCTGAGTAATTTGTACTCATTCATGTTTATTCCTTTTTCTGTAAACAGTTTTCTGGATAAAGAACGTGAGCAGCAGTGGAAGGTTGTGCTTTCTCTGAGTTTTGCACTCTCTCTGAAGAAATACAGATTGCTCCTTCTGTAAAAAGTTACAAACTGCCTTAAAAATATGAATATATATTCTCACATGAATATCCCAAAGCTCTCCTACATTGCCTTAAATTTGTCTCCGACATCTAAGAGGTTGGACTTCCTGATTTATTCATGGCTTAGACCGGGTTTAAATGCTTACTTCTCCCAGAGCTATCAGGCTTTTCATCAACCTCGTATCACACAAATCCCCTTTCTCTTCCTTTAACAGGGTCGGAAATAAGCCATTACAAACCCCTCGATGGATGACATTTATTTACTGGAATCTTTTTTGGAGGGTGGGAAGATGGGTATTTAGAGAGTAACAGAAAACAATTTTTGGAATTTCATGAAGCTTTCAGTCTTTGAAGAAAATCGACTAGTTACAGAGAATCAAACTTCTTGAAGGAAGATCATGAATTACCAAAAGGAAGGACATTAGCATATAGATCTCTTGAGAAATGCTGTAGAGTTTCTTATGATGGATGCAGGCTGAAAACCTCAAAATGCTCAGGAAAGCTCTTTTTGGCTTTAAAATGTAGGTTTATATGCCATTATGGGCAAGTGTGTGTGTGTGTGTGTGTGTGTGTGTGTGTGTGTGTGTGTGTGTGCGTGCGCGTGTGCGCGAGACAGGCAAGCTATTTAGTGTGTCTGTGAGTCTCAGGACGTATGGAGCCAGGGCTCAACACTCTCAGCTGTCTCCCCTAACCTTTGGCCTTTCATCAGGAGGTGTAGGGGCCAGTGGGGTAACACCTCCCATGTCAGTGGGTGTGTGAGGTGTTCATTAATGTCTGGAATTGTATGCAGAGATATGAAATTATCACATTTTGTGAGACTTCCAGCAGGTAAAGGTGAAAGGTCATGGTTGTGCTTGTGACTTTCTTTCAAAAGAACATTTACCTCCATATTGCTTAAGACAGATTAGTATTGATCTCTTCTGTTTGTTATGAATTTATGATAGTTTGTAAAAGCTTGTCAGACCACCTCAATGCTTTGGTAAGTGTTGTATAAAAACCCTAAAGTCCTATGAATACCGTTTTAAAGGATACGTCAGCTCTGCCAACAGTACTTGGCAGTGGCAGTCACTCATTACTGCATCACAAAAACAAGAGTAAATGTTAGAAAACATAATCAGGACTGATTTTTGTTTAAAATGATCTATTACTGTTTTACTTGTATAAAAGAACAACATAACTTGTATTAGTATCATTTTTACAGCATATTGACAGATTTATTTCTATTATTTACAATTACAGTTCACTAGCTCTGTGTTGGCATTGTCTTAGCAAGGCAAAGCTACTGGGCAACTGCTTTCACAGGAAAAAATTTCCTTTTCTTTTTTCACTACTTTCAATGTGGGCAGTCAATGAACAGCATCAGCATGTGTGTTCATTTGTCCAGTGTGTAATAGTTCCAATTAAATTACAATCAATGATGATCATTTAATATACATGAGTTACAGATCAGTGTCGATCTTAAAGCTCTTATTTGAATACCTTTGTCATTGTAATGTTGGATTACTGTAGGTAGGAGCATCAGCTGGATGCCTGAAAAACAATGCATATAATCATATAAAAAGAGTTTTTTTTTCTCTCCTTTATCTTTGAGGTAGTTCTTTTGCTTCCTTGGTCCCGCCTTTCCCATCAGGCCAAGAGGCACTGAAAGTCTCTGGCCATCAGCTCAGCATCACACACAAATACACACACACACACACACACACACACACACACACACACACACACACACACACACACACACACACACACACACACACACACACACACACACCATCCAAAAATATGACCTCATACTTCAGTCTTGAGGCTTACAGTCCAGGGTATTACAGGTTCAAACTGGAGTAATAGGTCCCCTCCTCTTCAGGCAATAAAATGTATACTGCAGGGACGAAGGCCTATAAAGCACATAAAAACATGATAGGCTGACAGGCTCTACCTCACACTCACTGTCAGCCACAGTGTCACCACAAACTGACACGTACAACAACCTCTGTGTCCATTCTTCTTGCATCCTAGGACACAGACATATATTTGTTTTAATACAGTTGTTAAAATATCACTGTATTTATTGAATTGCAATTTTAATCTCAACCTGAAACCCGAGTTCTAACTTGCATTAAACTTTTAGAAAAAAAAGGGAACAATTTCTCCGTTTGGGTCTTTTTTAGTCTTTCATTTTTCTGGTTGTTTAAGGACATTTGGATCCAAAAAATGACAACATTGGAAAAAGGGAAGCGTTTTAATATTCTGACCTCATCCTCTCTCTCTCTCTCTCTCTCTCTCTCTCTCTCTCTCTCTCTCTGTATGTGGCTATATAGAGAGCATTGCATGTCAGCCAGGGATGACATTATAGTTTGCCTATGGAAATGATCTGGGGTGGTGAGTCAGGTGGAAACAGGAAAGAAGCAGAGGGTGGAAAAGATGTGAATTAGTCCGTTTGATTTTAAAAATCTGTTGGCGTGCTAGAGGTTGCTTGGTAGCTGGTTAATTTCTTCATGGGCAGGACGATGGCATCTTCTTTGGATTTTCCATAGAAGAACTTATGCGTGTAATTTGAAATGTTTTGCTCATATTGATGAAATGATGAATGTGGTTTCCCACAAACTCCACTCATATTTTTTTCCCAGTAGCAGCTAGCACCTGCATAACAAACAAATTCATGTCAAATGAAGAATGGGCCATTACCTATTAAAGGAGAATTCCGGTCAATTTCAACACATAGTTCTGTTGTCTGTAAATTTTGAGTGCTGTCAGTAGCAACAAAAATGAAAACAATTGGTACTTCCTACACCTAGTTATCCTCCCGCTAGAGTTAGCTTAAACATGGCAAGTTTTAAATGTGCTTTACCCTCTAAACATGTTCAAAATGTCATTAAAAGTGACTAGCAATGTGCAGTGATTCCTTCCAAGTGAACACAGGAAATCTGACTGCTGTTGTTGTGAAAAGAATGCATGAAAGTTGTGTTAATTCAGCTGTTTAGTTCTTGTGTTGATATTGCAAGGAGTGCTTCGGGACCGTCTACAAACTGCAACACCAAAAAGAGATACAAACATATTTTCAAAAATAAGCATATGCTTTTTTTTTTAACTAGCAAGGAGACAAGTTATAATTGATTAAAGTTTGGAAACACTACCTTTTTTAATCATTTAATTGATAGCCTACTTGTTTTATCTCTTCTCTGTGTTGTAGTTTGTAGACGGTCCCTAAGCTCTCTAACTGCAGTCTCAACACCAGAACTAAACAGAGCTGAACTAGCTCAACTTTAATGCATTTCTTTCACATCTGCAGCAGTCTGATTCAATGCGTTCACTCAGAAGGAATCACTGCACATGGCTAGGCACTGGTAATGACATTTGGAACATGTTAAGAGGCTAAAAACACATTTAAAACGTGTCCTGTTTAAGCCTGCTGGTGTAGGCAACAAAATTCTCCTTTAATTTTCTTCCTTTACAAGAACACATATACAAAAATACAAACATATTCAATTAGTTATAATTACAGTGTAATTTAGGAATGTATTCCTTGTGCAATTACTTTGTCATCTTTACTGAAGTTTTGTTGTTTGCTGTGGATTTAGGAGATGGTACAGACTGGTGTGTTTCTCTCACTGACGCACACACACACACCGAGTTGAGCAGATTGATACTTATATAAGAGTGTGTCATTGCTGCCCTCAGGGATTCAGTCCGCTTGGTCAGGGTGGAACAATTGACAGCTAAGGTGATGTAATAATTCAGCACATACTAATTAGGCCATTAATTAAGCTATTTGGGTTAATTAAAGTATTGATATATCAAAAAAACTGATAGCAGAAGATAAAAGGGTGAGAGTAGAGACAAAAATTGGCTGAGAGACAAAAGTGAGATGATGGGACATGTCAGCAAAGAAATAAAAGTTAATCAGAGTGAGAGGAGAATGAGAAAGTGGCAGCTGTTTTTCCAGCTGTTGTCCTCCTGGGTGTGGATTTACAGGTGCTTGTATGTTTCAGGTCAGTTATGATTTTGGTCATGTCATCATGATTAAGACTTTACTCATCTTTCCCATCCCAGCCTCCATGATTTACGCACTCATTGTGTGATGCAACGACTGCAGGCTTGTCAGCCCACATGAAAGATGCAGCTTACTGCGGACGAGTCCACTATTGCTTCTCTTTTTCTTGCTGAAGTTTAATTTGGACAGCTTTACTCAGTGAAGAGTGTGTTTTCTTTGTTATCCAACTTAAAACTTTGGAAGTTGTGTTACATTGTACAAAATTTCTCAAACCAAACCAATGTCATGTACCATTGGTTGTATTTTCTAATTTTGCTAGTCTCTAGCTCTACCTCTTTGAGTAACTTACATTTTAGTTATTTTATATTGTGGTTCTAATCCTATTTGAGGGTCAAAAGATAGAGAGCCCTTTTGGACAATTTTGTTTTGATTTTAGGCTTTATAAATTAAATAACTTGTGAATGACCTGCTTTGTGATTTGTGCTGATATGATCAGCCTTTTATATACAAATTGTGCCCGGAGCTGTTTAATTATACATGCTAGGGTATTAGTATGCTGTGTTGTGTGGTTCATTGTTCATTCAGTAGCCACTTATTGTGTTCCAAAAAGTCAACAGTTCTCCCAACTTGGTGCTTTTCCTCAACAATGGTGGCCATGTATGCGGGCAGGCAGAGCATTCAATTTATCAACATCACATGATGTACAATGGCGCCATTAGCTGCTCATCAGTCCGATTCAAAAGACAGCCGGCTCAGCTGTCAATCCCACATTCAGGAGGGAGGCATGTGTGGTGAATACGGAAGACGTTGTCCTTTTTTTTAGGGCAGCAAGATGTGAAAGGGGCTTTACAAGAAGATTTGTCCATTTGTATTAGTGTGCGTGGGTGTGGGCTTTTCTGACATTTCCAGGATCTGCAAGGACAATACGAACAAAGGAGGATGTGTTGATAAACTCAATGGGAATTTTTTAGACTTTTATCCTGGTGCAACTTAATCAAGGAACCCAAAAATCCTCCCAACGTCCCTCCCTTAAGCTTTTTTACCCCTGTGCAGTCCTTCTGCAGTGGCATGAGGCGTGACAGTAAGAAAGCAGTTAGCGCCATGTTGAGAGATCCAGTAGACGCTGTGCTTTGGTGCTTAGTAAGAGTCACAATTTATGTACAGAGACAACTCTGAGGCTTGTCACAGAATGACACTGCTGAAGAAGTAGACACCAAAAATGAGGATTTACATGTAAATACTTCTCCCCGACAAAGAAAGAAAGAAAGAAAGAAATGTTTTATTTGAAACAGGTGAAGGGTGCATGAGTTATGTACATGTTTTCAAAGTATACCACATGTATTTTCTTTCTTCCAGGAATAATGGCTGATTATTTTGCAACTGTTGATTCTGCAATTGTTGTAGCAACATGGTGTCTTGTCCTTGTACATAGTACGTATTGAACCTAAAGAATGGGACAAATTTCCCTATCCATCTCCCGTTTTTTACTCTTTTCAATGAGTTGTCATCTCCCGGTCTTGCAGGACGATGTGTCCCATCGAGCATCAACGCTTAATTGGCTACATTCATCGTTGTTTAATCAAATTCTCTCAGCCCCCTTTCATTTATTTTTGGATGGCACACAAAGACGGACTAAAAAGGGAAGCACTCCAGCGTAGTCGTCTGTTCTTCGTTAATTAATTACGTAACCAATCACTTATGCGAGCTGAAAGGGTGGGGATGAATGAGAGATTCCGAGCTTTTCTGTCTTCCCAGCAAGACTTGGGACTACTAAAGGGCACTTTGGCGAAAGTTACCGACAGCATTGTGTGTGTCCTCGTGGGTATGAAGGATATGCACGTGTAAGAGAAGGAATGAAAAATAGGAAGTCTGTTAAGAGGTGAGTGTATACATGCGTGAGAGAGCGGAAAAGTGTGTGCATGTTTGTGTACATGAAAGAGACACAGAAAGGTAGAGACAGAGATAAATTTGGATATATGTGCGTGTTAGTGGAGACTTAATTCTTTTATCTGGTATTGAAGTGTAAACAGGAAAGGATGGAGGTCTCAAACTATTTCCTCTTCCTTCCAAAAATTCCCCTCTGTTTACATCGGTCCATGAGTGGCACATATTGACACTACGGAAACTTAAGATATTTCTCAAAGAGATTCTGTAGCGAACAAACAAGGAAGTATTTTTTATCCCATTTAAGAATGGAGAAAAAAGAAAAAGAGGAAACTGACAAGACAATATGTAAAAACAACACAAATAAGGTTTTTGAATGAACGGTTCTTTGCAATATTAAGTGGCAGTTATTCACTATTTATCTCAAACGTACCAGTAGAAGTTCCATTGATGCTGACAGGAACTCCTGTAGCTCCATCACAGCTTATTGTGGCTGATTAAGTTAACAGAGCTATCTTTGTGCTGCTCCGATACATGCAAATAATAACACATTTGTAGTCAAACAATTGCAGTGCAATGTTTATTTTACTCATAATGCTTGATTGTGTGTGTGGTTCCAACTGTGAGGAATCAGTTAAGGAAATACAGGAAATAACAACGTAAATATTTCACTTTAGGACATTCATTACGCTGTACAAGCAATTTGGACATTTGAGCTTTTTTAAAGCCTTTTCCAAGTTGGGTTCACCACAACATTGGCGTCATGCTACATGCTTGCTGCTGCCTCAGTATTCTACACTCCGGAGGAGTTTGGAAAATCCCAAGGTGCTAGTACAGCAAAGTAAAAACACTGGAATAAATAAAGATATCTAAATACAAGATATTTATTTCGGTTTAGCAGACAACTACACGTCATTAGATTCAGCTTCTTACTTTTGGCCACTTAGTAATTATTTAATTTGATTGTTTAATGTTTACTGCTATTTAGCTAATTTCCTCCAATGTTGCCACCTATTGAGCATGCTTCAGCGATGGCTTGTTGCGCTGCACATATCTTCTGCAGTCTTAAGTAGCAGTAGTAAGTAAGTGGCTCCATTGTAACATTTAGTAGGGACTCAGTGCCTTGCTCAGTGGCAATTTTGCAGTAATCGTGGATGGAGGTGGAGAGAGTTTGATCATCGGCTGTACTGGGACCTCTTTCTCCTGGTGCCTCATTCCGGATGTTCTTTGTCTCTCTCTCTCGCTCTCTCTCACTCCCCCCCCCTTCCTGTGTGCATGTTGTCCTTGTCTCTTTCTCCCACTTCTACAGTATGTGTTGACGGTAAAGCCCCTTGTGGCAAATTTGTGATACTGGGCAGTATAGATACAATTGACCTGACTTGACTTGAATTTGAGCCTAGCCACATCCAATGCTCAGGTTAACAAACACCAAACACATCCAGACTTTTCCCTTTGTGTCTAATAGTGTGTTTCATCTGTTGTCTCTCCCCCAGGGAAAGCTGCCTGACGCTAGTCAGCCCAGGGTCCTGTTCCCTGGTCCAGGCCTTCCTGGCTGAGTGTCCACACCGCCTATTCCTGGGTCATGTCCAAACACAGCTCAAGAGGGGCCTGCAGACCCAGGAGAGACACCTCTTCCTCTTCAGCGACGCGCTGCTCGTCGCCAAGGCCAAGTAAGTTTCCTTCTGTGTGTCTTGTGAAATGACAGAGAGAATGAAGGAGTCTATGTTTATGTGGTTGTGTGAGTGAAAGCGGGATGGAAAAATGGAGACAGGGAGACAAAAATAGGAAAAAATAGAGCAAAACAAATTTGAGAAACAAAAAAACATTTCATCTAGTTGGTTCTCTAACACTGATAGCAAAACAATGTGTCGAGGATGAAGGGAACATTCTTCTGCTATCTTTCTCTAAATTCTCATTCCTTTTCTCTCCTGCTACTTTTACTCCCCCCTCCTCATTTTATCCCCAGTATATAATTATTTCCCAGCCAATTAAATCCATATGAAGCCTGGCTCAGATCAAAGCCGCACTGGCCTGCCTCAAGCCTACAGTAAGGGCCTCCCTACCCACAAACTGTTCAAAAATAGAATCTTCAAGAGCACATTTATGTTTTTGAAGTCCACATACATGCACTAATGCACGTATATGAACACATAGACATGTAGAGAAGGAAACAGACTTCTGCTCTGTGTACCTATACTTACTGCACACGCACACTCCTCAATAAGAGACACAACAGGACCTCTGTGGTCTATCCTAGGAGTCTTGGGCCAGTGGGTGGAGCTGACCCTTCCAGTACAGAGAGTATTTGCTATAATTGGCCATTACATCGTGGTTGAACACAGGGTGAGTTTGAGGAATGTGTGTTGGTATGTGTGTGTTTGAGCGAGAGAGAGAGAAGAAGTTAATTGATGTGTCTGTGAGTTTATGTGCCTTTCTGTCTGTGTAATAGCAGGGAGAGTATGTGTGTATGCCACATGTGTGCTATGGACCTTTTCCCTCTATAATCACTGATGGTGGATAAATACACTTCTACTGAGTGTGCCTGTCTTAAAATTCTGAAAATAACTTTATCTTTTAGTAATTCTATGCTATATAAAGCAATTCTTGAAGGACTGCCGTATGTTAGAGGTTTTTGGAAAAATGTTCCATGAAGAAAATTAAAAGGTAAAAGGAAAATCTTCGGGGATTTCTCTCTTGCACATATTTCAGTACATACTATTTGATTGATCAGGTGGTCAAAATATTAATAATCTAAAACTATTTGGATAACTAATTAATCATTTAGGTCATTTATGAAATAGAATATAATTTCCTTAGATTTTACAGACAGAGACAGATTAACTGATAATGAAAATAGTTGTCACTGTATTTGGATCCCTACCCTAGTTTAATGGAGCATGCTGTCTTCTGCAGGTCTCCAACTCACTTCAAAGTAAAGGCCCAAGTCCGAGTGTGTGAAATGTGGACAGCCAGCTGCTTGGAGGAGGTGTGTGAGGGAAGTACCAACCCAGAGAGGAGCTTCGTCATGGGCTGGCCTTCCTGCAACTATGTGGTCACCTTTAGGTAACACACACACACACACACACACACACACACACACACACACACACACACACACACACACACACACACAGTACATTAGAAATGTGTTAACACTCAAAGGGAAAAATGCCTTAACTGTAGTTTTATTTTCTAAGATTCAATGTAACTCAATTCATTTTTACTTTGTATAACTTCATGTAGTATGTCTACTTGCATTGCATGACAGTCATTTGTGCCCAGCTTATTTCCAAAAATTTGATTTTGAAATTTGAGATTTACACGGATTATGTTTTATCACTGTCTTTACTCTTCTTTAGCTCTGAGGAGGACAAGAACAAGTGGTTGGCACTCATCAAAAGGTAAATGTTTGGTTATACACTCAGCTACTTAGTGTGAAATGGTTTGTTTAGGTATTTTAACACAGGTCATCTTGCAAATCAAATTTTGCATGAAGCAGAAGGGACTAAATAGAAGCTAGCTCAACGTGAATAAGAATGATCACAGTGTAACTAGTACATCCATTAACTCAAAATGTTAGTCTCCCATATCACATTGCTGGAGATATCTACTTCTATTCAAATGTTATTTTTTATTATAACACTGATCTTTGTTTTTCCCCTGCACACAGTCGGATAATTGAGGGAAAAGAGAAGGATGACCCCAAGACCATTCCTCTGAAGATCTTTGCAAAAGATATTGGAAACTGTGCATATGTACGATTCTCTTCTTTCCTCTTTGATTTGTAATGCTGATCAGCACAAAAACAAATGTTGTTTGATTTTCCCAGTCTGTCTTTAAGTGGGTAATAATGACATCACTGGCGGTGCTCTCATTTATGTGACACACAAACAACCAGATATTTCCATAATGTTACTATAACGTTTCTACCAGGCCAAGACACTTGCGGTCAGCAACACTGATAGCACCACTGATGTCATCCACATGGCTCTGCTGCAGTTTGGCATATCGGTGAGTAACCAAAGACCACTGTAGATACTCACCTCGATGTACAGTGAATATACTTTGATGTGAGGTTAAACATAGCCTATGCTACTTAGAAATAACCTTTGTTAAACATTACCGTATTAGACTGTTCAAACAAAATATTACCACAGTGTGAAGCATGTATACAAAGTAATTGGATTTTTAGACTTTTCCAACAGATTTGTAATATTTTTTTAATGTTTCAAATAAAGATAACAAGTTCAAATTGAATTAAGCATTTACATCAGTCATTTTGAAAAATCGGTTGGCTATAGTGGAGCTGGTTCGCAGAGCAGTTGTTGACACTCTCAAGCCAATCTTTACTGTGACAGAATTCAGTTTCCTGACACCGCAGATGTAAGGTAGCTTAACAGATAAATGCAGGGGAGATGAGGAAAAGTAGCAGAATTGTCCATTTAAATGAAAAATGAATACATTAAACTTAATTCTTGTTTTTTTCTGTCTAGGGCTGCGTTAAAGACCACAGGTTGTGGGTGAACTCCAGTAAGGATGACCCTCCATACCCTCTCATTGGTAAGCCAATCACAAAATCAGAAAAAAGTTGGAAGTTGTCCATTTAAAAAGGAGGAAAAATACTCTTTTCCCTTTAGCTTTTACCTTTTTTCCTTGAAAGATACTCATCCAATGGTGTGAGAGGAGATTTAAAATGAAACTGCTGATTCTTAAAAATCTATATTAATGCTTACATCTGTCACAAATTCATAAAGTTAAATAAAAACGTACTGTCTCATCCCTCCGATGGAGAAATGTGTGACAAGCCAGGCAGTACCAATGCAAAGGGGGCCCACTACTGCATAAGCAGAACACCAACAACTCAACATCTGGGAGCATTTTAGTTACTTTTGTGTCAGAGTGGTATTTCCGTGACATTCTGTTACCATAATCTTTTGTTCTGTAGTTCACACTCAACATCTCAACTCAACATTGATTCATCGCAGCATGGCACGAGTTCTGCCCTAATGTAGATCATATTTGCCATATTTAACTCCACGTCACATGTCACAGACTGTACATACCAGACCTCTGAACTCTAACCTCTAGATACTGATCTCTCATTCAGGCCACGAGTTTCCCTTTAGCATTAAGATGAGCCACATACGGGATGGTGGGAGCAGTGGTGGAGGACTAGGAGGAGGAGCAGGGAGGGATCCAACAAGTCCCACAGACTGTCCAGGGGTGCTGCTGCTGGACCAGTGTCTCCCTCCAGACACCCAATGCCAGTTTATCCTCAAACCCAGCAAGACTGCCCCGGGACAGACTCCACTTATAGGTAAGACAGCTGGTCAGGACTGTCGTTCTCATTCTGGAGGTCAGACCCTTTACATGAGGTCAAATGAGACAATTTTCAGAACACAAAAAAACACATTTCAGAAGTGGCTTCAAATAACTGTGGAACGGTTGTGAAAACACTTTGAACTTGGACTATGTGGCGTAATCAAAAGAAAAAAGAGTTAAAACAACACTGACGAATGTGTTATGTGAGACAACAGAAATGTTTAATGCAAATATATACCGTTTTGCTTTCTTCATTTCTACAACATCAAAGTCTGGCCTAGTCTGGCTCTCATTGTTTTTGGTCTATTCTGAATAAAAAACATTTTGTGGGGAAGTTGCAGCCTCAATGTGTTCCAAGAGCTAATTAGTACACAAACCTTTAAAAATCTGAGTGTACATTAAGTGTTAAAAGTTTAGCGTTTTGGATGTAAACCTGCTGCAAGAAAATAAGAATAACCACTGGTAACATTGAAAGTATGTGTTGTGAAAAAGAGCTGTGAAAAATCTTAAACTTGTTTTCATCAGCACAGCAGTTGAGGTTTCCAAGTAGATGGTTGGTTAGTGACAAGAATCCGTCCATAAATTTAATTCTGTTTAAAACCACAAGAAGAAATACGATCATACAGAAATATTAATGCAGAACAGAAAGTACTTCCTTAGAATTTGTTCCACTTACATAAACCAATTCACTCTGTTTTTGCTCGTTCTTGACACTTAGCTGTGAGGATGCATCACTAGGTGAAGAACAAAAGGAGTGAAAGAGAACGGTGGGAAAGGAGATTTTAGGGGACAAGGGGTTACAGCGGGGGTTAGGAGAGACGCAGACTCAGAATAAGAAAAACATCAGACAGACAAAGAGGAAGAAACCCCAGAAGGGACGGCTTAGTGTGAGAATAGGAAGATGGAAAGTGAAAAGAGATGACACAGCTATTGAGAAAGTCTGAAGGCCAGCGGAGGTGAAGGAAAAAGAAACACAGTTTGTGAGAGATAGAGGGAGAAGAATTTACAGAGGGAGAGAAGGAAAAGGGGACCACAAAAATGGGAGGCAAAGAAAAATGATGATGAGGAGAAAGGAAAAACAAGAGGACAGTGGATAACAAGGATGAGTAACGGGGATTCAGGGAGCAGGATGGAAAAAGAGGGCATTAGTTTTAGAGGAAAACAAGTTGAGGAGAAAAGTGTGTGTTTTCCAGTCAAGAAGGCTGCAGTTTGCCGACCACAAGCTTTGACCTCAGATTCCTTTGCCTCAAACATAACAACATCTTACATAGTCGCTCCATACCAGCCTTGCAGCCATTGAGGCGTTCACACCCACTCCAAAAGCTAACAAAGTTGTGTTTAAGGGGAAGCCATGGCAGAAGTCCCTACTCCGGCATGTATTCTCAAACAGTGTTAAGAGTAAATGTCCCTTTCTGACAGACTGACTGGCTGATGCAGTATATGTCTTTGAAATACACAATTGAGGCGACCCAAGACCCCAACAAAAACTTTTCTAACATTCAAGCTCTGACTGGATTTTTTTTGCCAAAGATGCTTTATTGAAAAGCTGTTCATGGGGAACATGATTAAATAAGCGTATGGCACAAATAACACAATAACAAAGACATATTATTGAATATTGTCTAACCACAAGCAGCAGTGCCGCAACTTTGCTTATATATCTTCTTTTCCAATTTGAAACATGACGATTGAATTCAATGTGAGCTACTTATTGGACCCATTTCACCCGGTACCAAAAAAACATTTGAAATACGGATTTCCAGTACAACTCACAAACCATGATTATGCTATTTTTCACTTTGGTGAAGGTTCACTCTCCCGCGTCCAGCTTGTCAGTGGTCAAAAGTCTGCCTGTCGCAGCGGTAGATCACCAATACAAGTTTACAAAAATACACCATCAGACAGCTGGATGCTCCACTGCAGTGTTGATTTATTAAGGGAGGCTAATCTTGGAGAACCAAGAATCTAACAAAGTTGGTTTATTTATGGGAGGATGTTTTAAAAATAAAAAAGAAGTTATAGAAGAACTAACTGTCCTTCCAAAACCAAATTTTCTGATCTGGCATCTCTATCATCATGACAGTGTTGATCAGTGCCTTCTATAAAAGGCTTATGATCATTACAAAACTGATAGCAGGAGATTATAGGATGACAGATTCTGCCCAGCCAGCCAACGAATTATATCACCTTGTCCCACGCCCCCCAGCCCTCTAAACTTGTTCCGTGACTATAAAGCTGTAATGATGTAATGCCTGATTTACAGCAAGGTCATGTTTTTTTCAATGTGGCACGGCCTGCTGAGAAGTGCAAGAACAGGCCAGTAATTCTGTTACTGTTGAACATTGTTCCAGAGTGTATTTGGGCATTATGCCATCGCAGATCGTTAAATATTGAATTCTATGTGAGGAATGCCACATTTATTTTGTGGGTCCTCCACCCACTGAAAGAATCTTTCGTTTGTCAGAGGAGTCCTAGTCTTTGATACAAGTCACACAGCTTTATTACATAAATGTTATCGTTTCTAGACTTCTGGTGCTGAAGAAGTTGCTACAATTAAACTTCACCGCATTCCCCTTTAAAAGATTTTCTGCAGCTTTCATTAGAATTTCACAGTGCTTATTTTGAGAGAAAGCAGCAATTTATCAAATTTCAGACACTGAACCAACAAATATTTTATATTTAGAGTATTTAAAGTTAGTTGCGTATTTTCTATGCCCCATGAAGGCAACGCAAGTTTGAATCATGGTTTTCTACATGTGTCATTTAGAATTATTAGATAGGTAAATGTTTGCTGTACATTTGCATTAACATGCACCTCACTTCACACCCAGTATGCAGTTTCATAACTGCAGGAACATGCTGAGCTGTTATGTCATACAGAACATGTAGTGAAGAGACAGACCTGTAGAAAGACACTCCAACCCAAACAACACAGGTAGACATTGTGACTTGGCACCGCCTAGAGAATGCTCAACACGAAACACACAGTCACAAGCCTGCAGAGACAAACAGAGCTCTACACATGCATATACTGTAGGCTTTCACACACAAAAGTACACATAAGAACAAATACACACACACACACACACACACACACACACACCTACCTAACCATTTTAGGGTGTGTATATTTGGACGGAATATATGAATGCTGAAAAAGTCTGTAGACTTTTTGGCTAAATGTTAAACAATTCACAACCTGATGTACTGTGTTGGAAAACAACAACAAACAAAGTAAAAATACTAGAATCACCTGCTGCATTTTTATGGTGCCTAAACCTGAATGGTGTTTCTACAAATAACCCTTGTGTTGTCCTTGGGTCAAATCTGACCAAGTTTTGTATATCAGAAATATGGGTTTCTTTTAACATTGGGGAAAAAGAGGCAAAAAAGAAGAGTTAATTTTGACGAAAGTTAATGGTTGACGGGAGGACAACCCAAGGGTTAAGCATCTTGTGTTCACGCACCCCGATGGGTGAGTTTCACAGATTGCCTCATAGGTGTGGTGATGTGGTGACAGATGAAGGAAGTGACATTATGATAAACTTCTGTGTCTAATGTATACAAGTGTGTTTAGTGTTTTGCAGGTCACTGTGTATGGTTTTGCATATAGTGTGAGGCTGACATTGTGCTTAGAGTGGTGCACACCTGGGCCAATGTTTAGCTCCTTCAGTGTAAGGTCATTATAATTGTGCAATATTTTTGATTTCAGTGTGTAAGCAATCTGCAAAAACTGTAACATGCATTATTCCAGCAACAGCAGTTTGATTATATCTGAAACCACAGCTCACCTCTTCCCCTTCTTTCTCCCCACAGAGCCTGGTCAGCAGAAGTCTTTTAAGAGGAAGAGGTCTCTGATCAACTGGCCTTTCTGGAGAGGCTCCAACACACAGCTGGACGGTCTGCCCCTGTCCCCGACCTTGCTGTCCCCCACTCAGGGACGGCTGTTCGGACGACCCCTGTGCTCTGTCTGCTCTCCGGACCACGGGCTGCCCAAACCTATCATGGTGAGACGAGTGGAGGTCACGTAGGCCAGCAAAAGGGGTCAGCACCCCGTCTGGAGGGTCACCGTGTATTTGGGGATAGGGAGAAGTAGTGGTACTCGAAAGTAGGTTCACTACTTACCATTACACATGGTGCTCCACAGAACTCCTTTAAGAAGACCACATTGCTTCTACATTGACAATTTAATTTTGCTTGTTTAGTCTTGCATGGTCGCCCGTCTCAACGGTGCTGCGGAGGAGGGTCTTGCTAGTCCACAAAGCATTCTAGGATGGGAGAAAAAGGTGCTTCGGTTTATTGGCATGTCTTTAAACCCCTCACAGTTGTCCTAGGCCGCGCTAAGCCCCGGATACAATGACGGTGCCTCTGCAAAATAGCCTCAGAAAGAAACTTGTCTTAGTGGAACGTGTACGTTGAAAAGTTGTTTTAGTCGTGCAACAGAAATCTGTTCAGTCAGTCAGTGTTGTGTCCTTTGAGTTCTTCTTCTCTTTGATAATAATGAAAGGGCTACCGACAATACTTTTGATTCATCATATTTGCACAAATGAAATTCAGTTTCTAGGAAGTGATGGCTCACAAACAGACAGCAGGTATTGAGAAAGCTTAATTCACCTAATCCAGAAATCCCTGGATTTCCTTTGGTTTAAAACATTACTGGGGCAAAGTGCTTTGGTGTCAAATGTTAAATGCTTTCTGCTTTTACGGGCAAAGAGCATTTTTTGCTTCTTAGTTCTTAGTTTGTTAGTGATACAAAACTTCTAATTACTCTGTAATGTTAAAAATGTTCCTCTGTTCCATTCTGAATAATAATAAAAGAGAATGTGTCTCCTCCAGGACATGTTGGTCTTCCTGTACCTGGAGGGGCCGTATACCAGAGGCATTTTCAGGCGGTCAGCTGGGGCCAAAGCTTGCCGGGAGCTTCGGGACCGACTGGACAGTGGAACTGAGGACCCGGAGATCACACACCAGTCTGTGTTCGTCATCGCTGCTGTCCTGAAGGTAACTTACAAACACTCAACCACACACAGCTCTGCCCCGCCACATTGGTTTGAACTAGACAACAGAAAGCGGGAGCGACTGATGTGCTTCCAAAGTCACATAAATCCAGACAGGATAATCTGTCTCTGCACAGCCAGGCAGGCTGCCAGTTACACTCACAAGGTGCTGCATTGTTTAGCTCCAGGCCAAACAGCCACCACAGCGATGGGCATCCAGGGAGCAGACGAGGGGCTTTCGGGTTTATACAGAGCTGATTCGTTTCCCTTCTTTGTCGTGTTTTTACCTGTTTTCTGCACAGCGGACAAGGATTGTGCCTCACCTGAGAAAAAAAAACAATAATAAATTAGTCCATTGCCTAATGTTACTTGATGCTAATTTAATTATAATTTAAGTGTTTGACTTTTTTCTCATGTAAAACTACATCATTGGAAGCATTCCTTCAATGATGAATAATGGACTCTATGTAGTCTTTTGCAAATTATTTTACACAGGATTGGGCTGTAGACTATGTGTTATAATAGTGTTGGTCAAGGGATGCTTATGTGTTATACCCATAACACAATTCCAATTCTCAATCAGGATGTACTGTTTCTTTTCTCTCAGGGTTGCACAACATGAGGAAAATATGGGCTATGCGACGACATTGTTGACTATCACGATAATTATATTTTTGGCAATAAATACAATGATATTAAAGGGCACACAGTTCTGCCTTTCTCTTGCTTTCAGTATTCTTCTATAATACAACCAATTACTTGTTGAATTTAAAACAAATAAAAGCAAAATAATTTCTGACATTCTTTTATTGAACAAATCTTTTATAGTATGTGAACAAATTATATATATATATATATATATATATATATATATATATATATATATATATATATATATATATATATATATATATATATATATATATATATATTGCGCTAGTTGATATTGCAATGACGATTAAAAAAACAATATATTGTGCAACCCTATATTCAGGTATTTGCTCTTTGTGTGCTTTTGTCCCTGTGATATTTTACGTTTTGACCTTATTACCTTGATGGCTATATCTAGTAGTAGGGGTTTAAACTTTTAATGTTGTGGCATTTATTTATTTTCTCTATTTGGTATATACTGTATTTTAAATGATGTTGTTGTCTTTGTTGTCATGTACCGTGTGCCAATTTCTTGCTACTGCAGCAAATGAATCGCCCCTTGGGGACAAATAAAGGTTTTGATTGATTGATTGATTGATATCTGTTAATTCCTCAAAGTGTTTCGTTCACTAGATTACCTCGTTTCTGTGGTACTCGGATTCATGTACCTGATGAATGTAATTTAGACCAAAATGTTGCATCTGTTCAAGATGAAATGAACTAGAAGTGTGCAGGAGTTTGTCATTTTTAAGTTATTATACAAAACATTATGCAAAATACAGCTTCTCAAATGCAAGATGTGTGTGTGTGTGTGTGTGTGTGTGTGTGTGTGTGTGTGTGTGTGTGTGTGTGTGTTGTACACGATTGGGATTTGCCATTATTTTTTCTGCATTTTATGGACTAAATTATTAACTAATTTCTTGATAAATAAGCTCAAAATCTAATTTTGTGTTTTGCATCTAGGACTTCCTGCGAAATATCCCGGGCAGTATGCTGTGTGTAGATCTGTATGAGCAGTGGATGGATGTGATGGAAGGCGAGGGGGGGGAGGAGCGGATGCAAGCTGTCCAGAGGTACGATCTTTCTCTTCAAATCCTGAAATACATCCCATTTCTGCCAAAGTCCTGTTGTTCATTTTAAAGTAATAACAGACACCATGTTACTGTCTGTCTCTTGCTAACGAGCACACACAGACACAACAAGTCATACAGACATTTATTATACAGATGGGTGGCATATTCAAGGAAAGACCTGAACAAATGAGTGTTCTGCATGCTTATGGTAGCCCAACACATTACTGTGACACTTTGTTGGTTTTTCCTTTAACACACAATGTTTATGTCTAGAGAGTGAAAGAAAGACACAGGGAGCGTATTGCTTTAGTTCCAGAAACAACAAGCTAAATTCCTTTTGCTTAGGAAAAAACAACAAAAACAAGCAACATGAAAATGTTGGTGGAGAAATTCCTGTGGAGATCTAGAAACAACATGACAGCACCCACAGACTGTGAGGACTAGTAACAAATGTTTTAGGATGGTTTTATGATCCTTGTAGTCATTTCATTGACATGATGTCCATCTCCTCCCATCCTTCCTTCCGGTCATCTCTGTGTAATTCTCTCTCTGTCAGGTTGCTCCACCTCCTGCCCACTGAGAACCTGCTTCTGCTGCGACATGTGATCGCCGTGCTGCATTGTATCCGAGGCAACGCCCACGACAACCAGATGAACGCCTTCAACCTGTCCGTCTGCATCGCTCCCAGCATGCTTTGGGCTCCAGAACCAAGCACCCCCGAGATGGAGGGGGAGGGCACCAAAAAGGTGAGGAGGAACACACAGACACACAATTTGACAGTGTTTTGGGGAATTTGGGGAAATATGATTATGATGTGAAATATGATATATGTATTATGATGATGGATATGAAAAATGGCCCTCAAAACGTTTGGGACCATGTGATGTGTTCAATTGGCTTTCTTTGTCTAACAGTCCAAGTCTAAAAAATTATATTCTG
>NC_048417.1:7240813-7251852 GCF_013103735.1 Etheostoma cragini
TCATACACGTGTGCAGATAGTCTACAGTATGTTCTCCACCTATCCTGTAAAGGTATTTTATACTGTGGCATTCATAGAAAGTCCACTCTCAACTTGCCTTTTATTGTTGTTGGATTGTTGTTGCCTTTTATTGTATTGTTATTGTACAAATTGTTTTTTTATCTATAAGTTGATGGATAAGTGAAAGTCTCCTGGATGGCCACAGGGTTTCTGTAACTGCTCTGTTTCACGTAGCAGCCCCTTTCTGAGTGACATTGAGGAATGCTAAATAAGTGATTGAAGGAGGGCCAGGAGGCTAACTGAAAGCGAGAGCAGATCTTAAAAAATCAAGAGAGGGAAGTAGAAAGGGAAACTAAAGAGATAAGAGGAGCGGACAGAATTAAAGTGGTGACATTAAACATTAGAGAGAACAAGGACAGGAAGAGGTAAAAAGGCTTCTATTTCAGAGAGATGTCAGTAGTTGTGCAGTAAGCATGTTATCTAATCAACGAATTGTCCCTCCCAACCCTGTGGCCCCTCAGCGTCTGTTACCGTCACAGTAGGCACCCGTTGGCGTATTATAAAGAGCGACAAAGTACAAAAGAGGTCAGGGAGGGTAAGACTTTCACCCAGGAGACCGCTTTTCATGTCTCATGTGAAACCAAAAGTCAACCTATTTATACAATATGTAACGTACTTAACTAACATCACATATGTAAGTTACGTAATAACCATACATAATCTAACCCAAACCATATTTTCCTAAAACTAACAAAGTAGTTTTGTGCCTTAACTTAACCCTACTCTACACATTGAAAAATGACACCAGAGCGTCAAAAACACGTGAAGCCAATGCTAATTTTCATAGGCCGATTATCCGAGTCCTGACTTTCTGTACTGAAGGTCCCGGCTTCAACATAGTTTGACATTACATTTGACAATACATTTCTGCTTGATGTGTCACAAGAGCTCATCTTATGCATTGGTTAATAAACACATTCTTACAGTACCAGTTGACAGTTAAAATGAATGTCAGAGGATGTGCTGTTCTTCAGGATGACACAGTGGAATGTCACTGATCACTGTAGCAGACAGATGTCACAGTAGCAACAGTATCTGAAGGTAAATATATATATCTACCTTAGGGTACGTTCACCCTCCGGGAAGCCAATCACTGACATTCCAGTGTTTTTTTCCAGTGGTTTATGCAGGCAGATAGTAAAAATGATGTAGAAAGGTGTGCAGATACAACGACTCAGCAACTGTAGATTAACTACCTGCAGACTTTAGTAGCGTCGGCCAAATCCAGACACTTACCGAGACTATCTGTCCAGTCTGAGTTTTCTCTCACACAACTGTTGGACATACACATGTCCCATCTAAACAAGTTCCTTCAAGAGGCTATTTTGCTGCTGTTCCGTGTCTCCCGCTTAGCGCCTCCCAAGACAGTTGTGATTGGTTTAAAGAAATGCCGATAAACCAGTGCATGTTTTTCTGCCATCATCGAATGCTGTGTGGAGTAGCCAGACCCTCGTCCACAGTGTTGTGGAGGATGGCCCGGCAAGGTGAGACTAGGGATAAAAGAGCTGAGACAGTAAATACATCAGTCTCTACAGCAAAGTATAAGGGACCTCAGGATTTTCATACAGCAGTCATTAACACATGTGGCATCTAGAGGGGTAGTGTACAAACAGAGGACATAAAACCAGGATGTTAATGTTGTATTGCTCTCTGGTAACAGCTGTGAGGTATTCCTCTAACTGTGCCTGATTACAAGAATGAAACAACCGTGGAACTTATTACATTTTGTAAAAGCTTTCATCTCCCATCATCTGTTTTGTTTTATTCATATTTTAATCAAAATTTGGTCTAATATCAGGCCCAGAAAGTTCAAGTTCAAGACCCTTATTTGTCCCCGAGGGACGATTCATTTTGCATTTATTATCAGGCCCAGAAAGCCTTTATTTTTCAAACAGATGAGAAGAAATCACAGTGTACTGAAAAGAACCATTAATATGTATGAACTTGTTGATTGTTTGTTTATAGAAAAGAGAAAAATGACACTTGATTCATGAAATAAAAAAACAAAAAAACGTTTTAGTGGGAACAGGTTATACTATCTCACCTTCTTTTCCGATTATTTTGCTTGCTTTAAGACTTTTATAACTTGTTAATAGACATATAGACAAGTACTTTCCAAAGTAGCCTGGTTGTGCGCTGTAACTAGACAGACTCTTCTTCTGAACATTGAGTCATACAAAGCATATGGACACCATACAGTAACATGTATGAACAGACAACATCTGGCCCAACAAACAAACACAGTGAGGCCCTAAAAAGGGTCGCAGGAACCCAGCAACGGCAAGAAAAAACAAATTTAAAAACACAACAGACAGATTTCAGTGGAAATTTCCACAAGTTGGGGAGGATATGATTCCAGCGTCTCTGAGTGGCCCTGGCGACTATTTGTGACATAGCACGTCATATGCGTTTAGTAAGTTGTTTCTGATTAATTTAAAAGGTGGTGTTTTCAGCCAAGAAATGGACTTTTTTGAAGACAGATTGCAACTGGGCTGATAATGCCTTTGAAACACAGACAGTCTGCATGTTTCAAAACTTCAGTCAAACCAAGTTCCTGTTAAAGAACAGAGCCAACCATTCACAAAATGTGAAATTTCCTCTATGGCATATTTTCAAAATATGATGACAAATATATTAATATCCATATATCATATATATATATATATATATATATATATATATACCATGTATATATATATATTTATACTTCAAAGATCGTCCTCAGCGCAAACAAACACTTACTCTTCTCAGAATAATAATAAAGGACACAAAAACACAACTATGGACAGCTGTTTGGAGCTGATATTACACAGTTATTTAGGTCAAGAATTTCAAAAAACAAAGCAAGAAGTAGCTACATTACAGGAGACCACATACTAGTTTCACCCTGCAGTGTGAATATAATGATTTCCATTTTTTGTGAGTTTACTCACCATGGTGTTGGAAACAGATACTTGGAAACTGCATATTTTGCTGAATTACTGCTACACTTTGTCTGTTTCTCCCAAGTCACTGCTTCAGCAAATGAAGCTCTTCATAGAGAGTAACAGAATAACACCTTCAGCCAACTTTATAACACTGAAAATAAATAGTCAGCAGCTGCAGCAAAAGCAAAGAAATGTCAACGTGTTCACTCTATAACCCGGTGGCGTTTCTTCATGCAGGTGTGTGAGCTCATTCGCCTCCTCATAGAGAACTGTATCAGCGTCCTGGGAGAAGACGTCACCTTGCTTTTCAGAAGCTTCAGCCAGAAGAGCAGCAGCAGTGACCACGGATCAGGTAAGAACTGGGAGTCAGCACAAGAGAGGGGATGATAAAATCTAACAGAATTATGTTAAAGATGGAGGCCAAGTCAGTCACATTTCTGACCCATCTCTGTAACATGTGTAGATGAAAGGCTATGAAGGACATGACCGGAAAGTTTTGCTGTTTTCAAACTAAAGAAAAAAAAACAAAAAAAATTGATTTTTAAAAGCTGTACAATTTCATGAGCATATATTAGAAATGTCACATTGTACAAAACAAGGACGACACTCAAAATAGAAGAACCGATTCCTTAAAATGCAGTTCTTCATCCTTTAGTTTGTAGTCATAATGCATGCAGTAAAAGTGCACAACTAAGTCTGTTTAAAACTATGTGCAGACATAATATCTTCTTGTCACCTTCCAATTGAACACCTTTTTCATTTTGGTCAGATCAAAAAAAACAATTGTACTTTTCACTGATGTTGAAAATATCTGAAAATAAAAGGAGAAGAAGAAATTAAGTCAAATTTAGACTACATAAATATTGTTCTTTAGGAGGGTCACGATCAAGTTTAGAGTCTTGAGCGAAGTGTGCGACTAAACAACAGCTCCCTATCTGAAAGTGCTTAACTGTCAATGCTCCAGTGTGTTACACCTCGAAATATTGTTACAAGGTGGTTTGAGGCTGATTAGACTAGGTGTGTGTGTGTGTGTGTTTGTGTGTGTGTGTGTGTGTGCGTGTGTGTGCACGTGTGTGTGCACGTGTGTGTGCACGTGTGTGTGTGTGGTTAAATGACCGAGGCCTGTTGATTGGGGTCGGCAGATCAACCGGAAGTGATTGACAGGGTCACAGGTGTTGATGAACGCATCACTGAATCTCCTCATTCATAAAGTAACTTTCTTCCCGGACGCTTTAAAAAACACCCAGAGTTGAAGGAGCTTACAGCAGGACAGCACTTTGTCCTCTGTTCTCCGCGTTTCCAGTTTTGAATCGATGTGTTTGTTCGTTTCAGGCCTCATAACGCTTAGTTTCTCTCTCACTTCTGGGAGATGTAGTCACAGATTTAAATGCATTGTTGTAGTAGGTTGATGTGTACATAAAGAAAGCTTGCTTCTTCCTCAACTTGTATTGCTAATTTTGGTTGCTAGTAGGTGGAAATGCCCTTAATTGCAGGATACTTGCATAAAAGGAGATGTCTGCAAAAGCTGTATAATTTGACATGTAATGGTAAAGTAGGACTGTGTGTTTTGTTTTCTAGATTATTGTGTTTTTATGTGTTTTTATGGATTCAATTTTCTTGATCTTGCTTTGATGATTCCACAGTTTACCACTTGTTTAGTCGAAGCACTTCATTGCTTCATCTTCCTCATCCATCACTCTCTCCTTTCCATCTCTCTTCCCAGATGTGTCGTCCTTCCAGATGAATGATTCGTCCTACGACAGTCTGGAGAATGAGCTGAACGACGACCCTGAGTCTCCCTTCCAGGATCAGCTGCCCCTTCGGAACAAGGACAAGCCCGACAGCCGCAGCCGTGACTCCGTCATCACACTCAGTGATTGTGACCCGGATCTCGACCCTGAGACCGATCTCATTCTGCAGCTCCCCCCGCTGGCCAGACCCAGGAGGTTCAGTCCTGCAGTTCGACAGCCTCGCACCCACCAGGCCAACGGCCTTTCACAGGGTCCCAGGAGGCTGAGGAGGAGTTCAGAGCCTGCTTTAGCCGTGGCAAGCACACCGCCCTTGGGCACAGTGACGGTTCACGCCGATAACCACCACCTACCAGTAAGGAAGGCGAGCTATGATGCCGCCATGGAGGGGGAGAGGGAGGTGGATGAGGTGTTTCTGGAGCATGGGTTGAGCGGGCTGCAGCTGAAGGAGGAGGAAGAGGACAGGTGTGAGAAGGGGGGAGCCAAAGTCCAGAATGGCGGGCGGAGGAAAATGAAGCCCCCCCCTCCGCCTCCGTTGCGACTGGATGCCAGTTGTTCCAGTCTGTCTTCACCTGCAACCTCGCCCACAGGCTCCTCCCTCAGCTCTTTAGACTCCGCCTTTTCACAGTACTCTACTGACTACCCCACCAATGGAGCGATTTCATTGGCTGGGCCTGCTCGTCTGTCACCCAGGGACTCCCCCCCTCAGAGGGAATTCCCCCCTCATTGGCCACAGCCCACCCAGGCCCATCGGACCAGTGAAACTCACCCTCATGGTCTCCACCCTAACACGTGGCTCAAGAGGGGCCGCCGCCTGTCACTAAAACAGGCTGATAATGGTCACTCAGAGGAGGACTTGCCTGTGGGAAACCACTCAACCAGTAATGGCTACTCTGTCGGTGCCCCTGAGGCCATGGTGACGAACCAAAACTGCCAACAAAGATCCAGCAGCCCTCCCTCATACCAGCAGGCTCTGCTGCAGCTGCAGCACAGCCGCTCTCCTTTCTACAGGGGGACAGAGAAACCTCCGACGGTCAGAGAGCTGAGGCAGCTCAACAACCAGACACGCACCTACAGACCCCCGGTCCCAACCTCCCCTAACAGCCCCAAACAAAAAACAGGAAGTGAGGTCACACAGAGGCAGGCTAGAAATGAGTGTGTGCAGCCCCCACAGGGTGTTTTCTATGGGCAGAACGCCACAACTTTGGTCCTCAAGAGGCAAAAGTCCCACTCTCTGACTCCAGCCATGGAGGGACACAAAGGGCGGAGGACTCTTCCCCGCAGAGCCTCAGAACCTTCCAAGGTCACCGCAAACTCTATCCCCTTCTCCAGCCTCACCCTGGACAGACCTCGCCCTTCTAAAGGTCCGCCCCAAGATGGCGGCCTGAGAGTTTCAGAGGTTGAGCCCAACCACGCCCACCTCCCTAAACCACGCTTTTGCCTTTCTCCCTCCGCCACCCGAGCTGTAAGGGACTACTTTTCCTCCCAGGGTCAGGAGGATGCAGATGTCTGCCTGCGGAGGAGTCAGGAGGTGGCGCTGGCGATTGTGCAGGGGAAGAGGGAATGGCAGAGCCGGCAGTGCAGTGACCCACAAGTTGACGACTTTGACCAGCTTTTTTTTGCAGAAGAGTCATACGTGTAAATAACAAGTGTGTACAAACAAACTGCTTCAGAGACTGATTTTTATCTGATATGTATATGTAAATGCCTGTCTTCATTGTTAATGTGATAATATTGCCTCATATACAGTGTTTTTCTTCTGGCAGCCATAGTCCTCCAAATACAAAAGGTGTTGCAGTTTTCTGTTATGGTACAGTATATCTAAGGTTTTAAAGGTTTTAAGAGTTTAAAAGGTACAGATGAACTTCCTGCTTCTACATTCCACCTGTTAAAATATTTTCTGATTCCTCGTCCAACATGGAACTATCACAGATGTCTGGCAAACAGTAGATTGAAAGGTTTGTTGATTGAAAGTTGTTGGTTATGTAAGCTCTTTTATGTATTTGACAATGGCATCGCTCTGTAACCCTGCAGTTGGAATTCTCAAATACTTATTTATTAAGTAGTGATACTTCATTCTGTGACTTCATAACAGAGAAGTTTAATTGGACATCTGGAACCCTAAACAAGGATTAAATCTGATGTCAAAACAGTTCACAGTTACAGTTCTTGTGCCAAAATCTAATTCCTCTGAGAGATATTTTTCTCTGGCAGTGTGTCCTTGTTTGCCTTTTGATAATGTTTCATTGCTTATTCAGAAACGAAAAACATATGATGGAAGAAGAGTTCTTTTGCAATTAACAGAAAGGACAAAGGAGCCTATTTTCATTCTCTGGAAATTCGTAAAACAATTTTTTTTATTTTTAGATCCATAAAGACTGATGGGAAACCAAGGCCAAAGAACAGTTATATAATCCATTTTTTTTTTTTTTTTTTTTTCGGGGATACAAATCTTGGTACAACATACGTAGTCGCTGCATGATGAGACTGCTGTGACTTTTTAAAAATACTCTGAACATGCATTTAGCTCTATCCACAACACCTGGGATGTTTGCTGGAGTGGCAGCACACTGTGCATACAGTGCTGCCCATAGGTTTAGGAACCCATGCTAAAGTTGACTAAAAAGAGGAATAAAAAAGTAATTTTGGCCTTTTAAAGGCCAGTTATTTCATGGATCCAGGATACTATGCATCCTGATAAAGTTCTGCTGGCCTTTGTAATTAAAATAACCCCCCATCATAACATAGCCTTCACCATACCTAGAGATTACATTGATTTGATTGATTTCCAAAAGAAGATTCCTTTATTTTTCTTTTTAGTCATCTTTAGCATGGGATCCTAAACTTATGAGCAGCACTGTACCTAAAACCTCTTAAACTATCTTAACAACATCTGTACATTTCATGAGAAATTGCATCTGTAAAGTGAAACTTTTTTCCCCAGAGAGTGAGGTGTTTGTCTGTCTGAATCAGTGAATCAATAAGGCCGGTATTTATTCATATGAGCCGAGTTTTCAGACACACAGCACACAGTGTTGTCCCCTGTAGCTCTGGTTTATATCTCTGTGACCTGGGTGGGAGGGGAGGGGAGGGTAAGGGAGGGGACGGGACCGGACGGGACGGGACGGGGGAGGAAGAAAGAAGAGAACTATCAATGTGTGTGTGTGTGTGTGTGTGTGTGTGTGTGTGTGTGTGTGTGTGTGTGTGTGTGTGTGTGTGTGTGTGTGTGTGTGTGAAAGACAGCTAAGAGTGTTGTTGAATATGATGTGATCATTGATGCCGTGTGCTGAACAGGAATGTGAGAAAACGTGCCATTGAAGGAGAAATATCCTTTATTCTTGCTTGTACATGTATAGCACTTCATTATTCTCAACAAGAAACCCTTTTAGTTTTATTTTTGTGCGTGCGTGTGTGTGCACATGCACGTGCATGTGTGCATGTGTGTGTAGTTGAATGCACCACAGTTTTTCCAACTGTTGTGTGTTTTGCCCATGATAATACTAATTTTGTTCCAGTGCTGCAAACATTGTAGTGCTAATTTCTTAGGTGACACTCAACAATATATGACCCTATTTCACTGTGCATTCATTTACTTTAAAGTATGTAAATTCATGTTTACAGATAACATATTCTTGGCACAATGTAAGAGCAATTTTCCCAAGTATCAGCTGTGTGTTACAGTGTTACTATGAGCTTAACATAGCTTTTTCCCAGGATCCCACACTGCAATAAGGTCATTGTCCTGTTAAGCTTTGCCAATTTGAACAATCTCAAAATGTACTTTATCCTGTATTATGATAAATGTTATCTTCATTACAATGAATTGTGTTCAAAGTGTATAGTTCTGCATATTTATGATACAGAAATATAAAAAATATATATAAATATATTATCCTGTTACTTTGGTATGCTGTGTTGTGTGAGAAAATCAAAAGTGTATTTTTGTACCTGCCAATTCTGCTGCTGCTGACTCTAAAGAAAGTATATTTGCTACAGAATGCACCATTTGTATATTGTGTACATTAGATGTCAAATGTACATGAGAACAAAATGTCATTAAATGTTGCTCTTGTGAAAAATACTGTGCCTATCAAACTGAACTTTTTCTTTGGTGTGGCTACTCAAAGCATGAAAGGAATATTTCTGCAAGGTGGGATATGGGAGACATGATTAAAACACAATTCAGGCAGAGACACCTAACGAATAAAAAAGAAAAGAAAAAACATCCCCTTTAATAATCATGCTGTAAGTTCCACCTCAACACAAAAACTATGTACAATATACTCTTTCTTTCCTTATTCCAAAGTTTTGCTGAAAACAATGGTTGCAGAGAAAATTCTGAATTCTGCATTAACCTTTTTGACTTCTTGGGGGCAGCGGATACAAGCTCCGAACACAATGCTGAAAAAAGTTACATTTTAAAAGCAAACGTGTTAGCAACCACTTGCTTATTTACACATCTAGTTATTGAGCAACAATATTATTTCGTTAGGAGTCGGGTTTGTGTCCACCTGTCAAACGTTGGTCCAATATTCACTCTGTTTTAGTTTTGTCTAAATATCTGCAAGAAACATCTGGCTGTTTAGCTGCTAAATTCTCCAGCATTCACCAGCTAGTCTCCAGCTGTCTGCTGTTTGGTGATGAGCAGGCCATGTACAGTGGGTTTTAGAGGTTTTTTTTTCTGAGAATGAGAGCAAGGAGAGTGACCCAAAACAGTAGAATTGGAAATCTAAAAAATACACTTAAACCTAATATTAAGCTCTGTAAAGCTGCAAATTTGCATGATGATTATCAATATGTTCTTCACAATGAGCAACAACTTTTATGTTGATATATGGTTCTAAAAATATGGATTAGAGTCACCTTAATGTTTTGTTTTTTTAAAACAACTGCACACACATTGGTAATGTTTGGTAACCTTTTTAGTATTTACTAGAACTTCAAATAAAATTATTTGTTTGAACAATGCTCAACATGATGTACAACATCAGTTGGTGAAGCTGAAGAAGTTAGAGGATTCTTGTTGAGGTTTACGAAATTATTTATGGAGTATCTCTTGAAGGAACTCTGTGCGGTTTCTCTCTGACAGCAGTCTGAAGCATCCCAGAGAGGTTTGTTTAAGCCCTTTGAGTTATGAGTGTGAACCTGATGTGGATATTTACTGCAAGGAAACTTTGAGAGCAAAATTTAATAAAACAAGAACCAAGTGTGGCTCTATATTTGTTCCTCTAACCTTAATTTATAATCTTTTCTAAAAGCCAATACAACACAGTTCCAAAAAGAAACAAAACATCAGCGGTCAGTGTTCACTCATTTGTTTAGTTTGCTGCTGATGTGACTCCACTGGCCTGATTTTTCTCAGAGAGGACAATTGGAGTAAAGGTGATGTAATCCAAACACAATTTACATAATGCGAATATCTTCCATAAACTTCAAGTTTCTACACAAGACTGTGTTATGGTGTCTGTGCTCCATCCTACTGGATGGGTTCAGTGGAAACTGACAGGAAGGGTGTGTGTTAGAGCAGCAGGAGGTTGCGTCTTTAAAGAGTCGTTAAATTGCTTGTTTGATTAGGATCTTTTACCTTCCATGAGGTCTGTGAGTCCGTCCGACAATAAGCCCTGTAATAGCTGTGAGTGCAGGGCTTCGTTCAAACTTTTTAAATTTTAGGGGCGCGGTGGAGCAGGGACGCGGAGTGGACAGGTAACAGTGGGAGAGAAAGGCTGGGTGGACTGGTTATACTATGCATTGAGAACAGGAACAGGTTGTAGGGGACTATGCAATACGAAAGACTCACAGAATGACATTCAGACAGGTGAGTACAACAACCAACTCACTAGTGGATGAAACTCACTGTACACAAGAGAATGTCAACATCAGAGGAGAAAGGCAGTGAGCTTTGGGCTTTTAAAAATAAAAAATACTCTTGCCATCTCTCTGTGTTGGTCTCTTGAGCTGCATCAATAGAGTTAACAGGGTCCAGATATGTGAGAAATTTCAGTTCACCACCTGAAACAAACCATAAAACATTTTATGTAGTGAAGTATGCGGCTCAGGTCTAGCAATCTGTGTGTAGTTGAAAGAAATGCCAACATGCATGTTGCAGTTCATGTCATGTGTAAAAACTAGCTGTTAAACACTGATGCAGCTGCCAATGTATAACTAGTGGAATCCTCAGAGAGAACAAGCTGTACCAGACATGTCAAGAAGTCTTCTGAAATATGTTCAGTTACAGTGGGTACGGAAAGTATTCAGACCCCTTTAAATTTTTCACTCTTTGTTTCATTGCAGCCATTTTCCAAAA